>NW_023425344.1:154092221-154191583 GCF_014108415.1 Molossus molossus | reverse complement strand
GCCAAGAAATAGGCATGATTATTTATTCCCAACAGCTTGTAGGACTTAACATTAAAGAGAAATTGCAAGAATCAAGGACTGCCAGGAGAGGATGTCTGCTGCCTTGCATGGGAAGCACATTGACTAAAATAAAGAAGAAATGTGCAAATCTTTGCAGCCATAAATGCATTCAAAAAGCTATTGAGAATATCCTGATGCACTTGGGCATTATAATGCATGCATGATATTTTTAATTAAGGAAAATAAGTTTTTTTTAATTTCATATGTAAGATTTTTTATGACCATATGATTTTATTTATGAGACAAATCGGTTAGCCAACAGTAGTGCCTTATTGAAAAAAATATAGTTTTTAAAAATATAGCCTCATAGATATGAAAGTTGTAATGTTAGTAGATTTACAGATCTTAAATTAGATTAATTTTAGTTATTAAAATGTTAACTGGAATATGTAATATGAAAACTCATTCTAACCCAAGCTATTATTCTGAGATATGAAATTGATTTTCACCTACTTTGATAATTTAATATGGTAAGCTTTGTTAGGAGCATGATTTGAAGACTTGTTCGTCAACAATTATGAGATATTTTTATTTTTCAGCAAGGGCACACACCTCCTTTGCCGAAATTATTGGGCTTCTCTCCCTTAGGCCAGTACTAACACTGAAGCATGTAAATCTCCTCATCATTCAAGATGATAGCTGGATTATGTATTAGACTCAAAACCAGTTTATTTTTTGGGAACCTCAACTAAAAATATTTTATTCAAATATAGGTCATGAGCTATCTGAATAAAAAAATTGCTATACTAGCTCTTTAAATACTACCATATTATAGAAATGCCTATTATGTAGAATCAACCAGATTTTGTCCTTACAAATTAGAGCAGAAAATAATTGAATTATAGATTTTCTTAGATAGTAAGTTCCTATTTATCTATATAGCATTTATCTACTATATGGAAAACACTACTGTAAGACCCCAGTAGAATTCTAAGATGACTAAGGCACAATCCCTGTCCTAAAGGGGCTTAAAATTAGTAATAACACAGGATTGAACAAGGTATGTGGAACGGGTTAAGGGTGGAGACTAGAAGCTAGACGTGCTTAGAGTTAAATATGGTAGTCGCCAGCCCTCCAATCTCCATTTGGTATTTTGCTGTGGCAGTGGTTGGTTTTGTTTTGGTATGAGTCTTTGCAAATTCCTATCCCATGCTCAGTATACAAAGCCATTTTGAAAGCAACAAAACAAAACAAACAACAATAAAATAAAACAGGCCACATATCTTTGCAGAGGGGTACTCATAAATAGTATAGGTGGAAATAAATGCCCCAGCTTGGAAGTCTGAAGGCAAGGAAGTCAGCAGTCTGCTTTTGACTTCCTGTTTAATTTTAAACTAGTCATTTAACCTCCTCAGGCCATAATTTCTCCATCTTTGAGATGGGGTTAGTAATATCTAATAGGGGTGCCAGGAAGACAGAAATGATAACATTTGCTTACTTAATGACTTCTACTTGCTAGGTTTAAATTATTGAAAATGCTCTCCATGCATGATCTGGTGTTGCGTTCGGTATGAGGGCATCCTCTGAAGCTGTGTGAGCTAGCACACGGGCTGAAATGCATTTCCTGAGGTAGTAGACCGGATACAAACCCAGCAGTATGACTTGAGCATGTATGGTCATAACCACTAAGAAACACTGCCTCTCTGAGGTTAGAGAGGAGATGATGCTAATGAAAATGTTGAAAGTGCTGAAAGTGCTAAACGTGTTGAGATTAAAACCCACTTACTTTCTAGTGTCACATGGCAGAAAAAAAGCCACCCTGTGTAAAAATTTCAAGATGTCCATTTTTTTTTTTCAAAACTCAGTTAATTTATCTTAAGGCTTAGTTCTCCATATCAGCAGGGCTTGGAGAAACCTTCTTACTAACAAAAGCATTGACAGGTCTCAGGTAAACATTACTGGATGGAACTGGTGATGCAGAATATCATATTCCAGGTGGGATGGACAGGCTTCCCTGTCCACAAGACAGGGAGAGGGTAAACTGCCTGTGACTGGGTCATTCACTGAATGGTTATGTGCACTCATTTGTTAACATACCCCTTTATTCTTTGATGTGATGTAATAAATAAACATGTAAAGAGTCCAGTCACAGTTGCTTCAATTTAAAAATCTCAAAGTCAACTTCATGAGAAGCTTAAGGAAAATAATGGCTATGTATCCATCTTTTCATCCATCTACCATTCGTTCAAAAAACATTTGCCAATGTGCTTCTGTGGCCAAATACATAAGAATTATCTAGGGAATCTTGTTGAAACCATGAGTGCCTGTAAGACTTAAATATGTTCCATAGTTTTAAAAAAATTTACTGTTACTAGTAAGAGATGATGATGGAGGACTAAATGTGAGAAATGGTCAAATATCAATTATTTCTTCTTTATTCAAGCAATGAAGCACATGGTTTGCTTGTTAAAAATGGGGGGAATCTCTATTCAAAATGACAATGAGATTAAAAATAATCTGTATGAAGGAAACTGTAAGACCTTATTGAAAAAGAAAACAAATCCTAAAAAACAACAACCAAAGAAATATTTGTTGTATGTACTGTTGTAAGCATTTGTTGTAAGCACATTCTAGGGTCTAGGGTTCAAAGATGATTGAGAAATATTCCTGCCTTCCAGTCGCTATAAGCTGATGAGACAAATCCAAAGATAATTAAAACTTTGTGGCAAGTGCCAAAATAAAAAAAAGGAATCACGTGAGATGAGAACACAGAGAGCCAAACAACTTGATCTAGTGGAAGCATAAAGAGCTTCACAGAAAAAAAGGACCCCTGTTCTGGGTCTAAAAGGATGTGTGCAATCTATTTAGATAGACCATTTTTTATGAGGAATAGCTCCCTCCACCCCATCACCAAATGAAGTAAATTTAAATGGCCTTATCTACAGCTTCTTTTAAAGGATAGGTGAAACCTGTTTTTCTAAGATCCTAAATGAACAGCTTAGATCAGTTATCATAGTTAGTAATACCATTAGCCCAAGTCAGGGTAAATATAACACTCTGCAGTAATGAAGACAGAACAAGGCATGGGAGACCCCATTTAAAAACCCAGTCTGTACCAGCTCATAATGCAGTCTTGCACAGAACAAACTGATATAATAAGAAGGGAAAAATGTTTTTAATTGCAGCTGGAGCTGAATTCCTGGAATGTATTATGAATGGCCCTTTGGAAAGTGGCCCTTCATTTTAAAGGAAAGAAGGATCAGAGGGCGGGAGGAAGGGAACCGTGGTTCATATTTGTTGTTGCTGTTCAGTTCCTACTATTGAAAGGAGGTTCTCTGGGTGGGGTCTGAAAGGAAAGCCATAAACAGAGAGAAAGGTAAATCATCCTTCATTTGGAGAGCCATTCCTGGGAGACGCATGAGATGGGAGGTCCTGGAGATGATGCAGAGGACTCCCGGAGAGAGGGCCATGTGGAGGCAGCATCATGGAGGCAGAGGCATAGGAAACCAGGCCAGGATAGGAAGTAAAGTTCTAGTATTTGACTTTAGATCATTTTCTGCAGTGTGCTTTCCATTGTGTTGTGTTGTGGTGCTGGGGGAATGGAGAAAGAGGGGTGGTGAGCAGTGTGAGCCAAACTGTCCCCACTTGAGAACAGGAACGGTGTCTACTGTGTCCACCATCACTGTGCTGGGCATATTGTGAGGCTCCAGTAAGAGAGGGTAAAAGGAGGGCTTGTGGGACAGCTGCAGGTCCTGAGTGTCCGTTCATATCCCCGTGGTGAGAAATAATCTCATAGAGTCTATTATAATAAAACCACGTCTGCCCTTAGATACAGCCGTATCACTTTCGAGAAACTATTAGCCAAAAATAAAATCATTAGTATGAAAGAATTTGTGTACAGAAATGCCAATAGCAACACTGTTGGGGAGTGGCCAGGAAATAAGGACAAGCTAAAGGTTTATCAGAAGGAGAATGACTTATTAAATTATGTTATGCTATACTGTAAAATAATATGCAGCAATCTGATATGCTGATACATACATATACATATATACATAACATAGAAAGAACCTAATATTATTTAAGTGACAGAAGGCGGGTTTCAAAGCAATCTATACGGGATAAGCCTATGTTTTGAATAGAGGGGAAAGCCCAGGCTGGTTTGGCTCAGCAGTTAGAGTGTCCGCCTGAAGATCAAAGAGTCTTGGGTTCAGTTCCGGTGAAGGTCATGTACCTCAGTTGTGGTTAGTCCCCAGCCCGGTCAGAGTCATGCCAAAGGCAACCAGTCAATGTGTCCTTCTCATGTCGATTTTTCTCTCTCTCACTCTCCCTCCCTCCCACTCTATCTGAAGATGAATAGAAAAATGTCCTCAGGTGAGGATTGAAAAAAAAAAAAAAATAGAGGGGGAAAGGAGGAGGCATGGGAAGGGGTGAGGGAGAAGCCAAAGAATAAGGCAGGAATCTGGGTGTGAAAGCAGCCTGCTTGGATTTGAATCCAGAGGCCAGCACTTACTCTGTAACTTAAGGGATTTGTTTGGCTTTCCCATAATTCATTTTATTCATTCATATATTGATGATGATCAGATTAACCTTATCCTTTCCTTATTAAAAGCAGCTAGAATGCATAGAAAAATGCCTTGCACTTGATAAATATTTCCATTATTTTGTTTATTGTTTGGTCATGTGAACATAGGCAAAAGTGCAAATATTTATTCATCAAACTGTAAGCCTTGTTTTCACAGGATAGTGGGACTAGAGAAGGGGGAGGGGGAAATTATTAACTTAATGTATATACCATGAGATGTTGTTTAATTTGTTATAAGAAGTATGTGCTATTGTAGTAATTTAAAAATCAAATCCAATAAAATATTTTTAGAGAGTAAAAACCAAAAGAGAGAAAATGCAGAGGTTGACTAGCTCCATAATATATTGAGGAGTCCTACTGGGACAGAGTGGCTCTAGGAACCAAATACAATCCAGTGGAAGGGAAGGGAATGTTCTCATATTGAGCCCAGTGGATATAATCTTATTATAGGCTCAGGTTGGTACTTCTAATTATTGCAGAAAGGTGGGATTATTAAAAAATGATACAGAAACAATTGGTTGGCTCTTTGGAAAAAAATAATGTTAAATTTCACCCAACATCTTACACTGCAATAAATACCAGATGTATAAAAACACACACAAAGACCTGGGTGGTTTGGCTCAGCAGGTGAAGCATCGGCCTGCGGACCAGAGAGTACTGGGTCCGGTTCCCGTTAGGGGCACGTACCAAGAAAAGAAAGAAAGAATCCATAGTTCCTGAATTTATCCCTTGAAACAGATCCAACACTGCTTTCCTTAAGGTAAAGTGAATAAAAATAGCCATGCTCTATTAAGTATCTTAATCTTTAAAACACACACACACACACACACACACACACACACACACAGAAAGTATAGAGGAAAATTTTTCTTATCTTGATGTAAAGTGAGTCTTTTTAAGCATAGAGATTAAAATAAAGTGATCAGGAGGAATAAGCTAGAAATAACTATATAAATATTTAATATTCTGTATACTTATCCAAATAAAAGTTATATATTAAAAGGTAAATGAAAACTTAGAATAATAATTAAAAAACACACAAGAAAGATGAATACCACAGTAAAAAACGAATGAGCAAAAGAAGTGATAAGACATGTACAAAAAAATTCAGATGGACGTAAAAGAACTGTTTTCCTAGTAACCGAAGGAAAATAAGTACAAATAACAAGAACAAACCACTTTTATTTATCAAACTGAAATGATTTCTAAATTTTATCTTCTAAAAGGCTGCTGTAAATAAATCCATTCCTTAGTGTGACTCCATCCACGTGGCTGCTGCCGCCATCTGTTGGTGGCAGGCAGAGGTGACTCGTCTTTGCTCTGAAACGTGATTTATTCTTCCCCATGACAGCTTGTAAATCAAAAGTTTGGAAGTCTAAGAAGGGCTGTACCTGTGTGGTTTGGTGTTTGGGGAAATGACTTTCTCATTCTCAGCTGTGAGGGGGATAAAAGGGTACAATCTGTAGAGGAAATGCATATAATAATAATTTAAAACTATGTATGTCTGTACATATATGTTAAGTATACACACACACCTTGATTTAATAATGAGTAAGTTTGTATAAAATTATAATAAAGAAATAATCTCAAATGAAGGAAAATAATAATTTGAAAGTAGGCCCTTAAAAGCATTGTTTAAAGTATCCAAAAAAAAGTGGAAATCGTCTATTTGCTATCAATAATAAATCTGTTAAATAAATAACCACAATTTGATGCATTTACTAAAATAGTGATGCATTTAAAGAAAAGAAGAGAAAAGAAAACTATTCATTACACCAACCTAAGCTATGATGAGGAAAAAAAATGACCAAGTCCTATGTACATAATGAGTCCATTTTCTTATTTAAAAGTTTGAAATTACATGTGCCAAATGTTGAAAGTGGTCATCTATGGGAGGTAGAATTATAAATGTTTTCATATTCTTTTTTCCTTGTGTGTGTGTTTATGCGTTTCACACTTTCCACAATAAATACACACTACTGTACTTTTATAATCAGAAAGGACAATTCTTGAAAAAAGGTCGGAGTAGGGGCAGAGAAGAAAAACGTCTACATATTTGCCAGGTTGTCTGAATCAGTCAGTAGGAGAAGGTGGCAAAGGCAGGTTGGTAGTGCTGGGTGCTCCACCATGGTTGCTCCTCACTGCCTGCCGCTGCCTCGCGGTCCAGATTTGCCCTATTCCTCTCCTGCCTCCTCTGCCCTGGGCTGGGCCTCAGGTTCTCTCCATCTGATTTATAGAATCAATGCTCCTTGTCCATCTGCCTCTACAGAACAAACAAGCCCTTCCTACTCTCCTGCTGGCTAATTTTAATTCCCATTTCAAAGCCTGTATTCTCTGAAAGGCAATCCTGAGTTTGCCTGCCTTTCTGTGGTAGTCCACTAGAACAATCTGTGATCTTGGGTAAATTAATGAACTTCTCCGTGAATCAGTCTTTCTATAAAATGGAAATAATGGTAGTACCTATATATTAAATGAGTTAAAATACGTAAAATGGTTAATATAATACCTGGTAAATAGCTGAGCCACAAGCAATGCTGATTGTTCCTGTTATTTACCAAATGTTCTTATTTTATTATTTTTTCAGAGTCTGGTCCATAGCACCCTGGTTCTATAAGGTATTAATAGGTATAAGATTATAAAAATAAATCTAAGTGAGCCCTGGCCAGTCTGGCTCAGCGGTTGGAGCTGTGGTACAGAGAGACCCCGGTTCGGTTCCCGCTAAGGGCATGTACCTCGGTTGCAGTTTGTCCCCGGCCCTGGTTGGTCGTGCGGGTGGCAGCCACTCGATGTGTCCCTTCACATCGATGTTTCTCTCTCTCTCTCTTCCTCTCTCTCCCTCCCACCCTATCTGAACAAAAAATGAAAAAATGTCCTCGGTTGAGGATTAAAAAAAAAAAAAAATCTAAGTGAGAGAAAAAAATCTGAGAGGAGCACAGGCTAAAGAAATGAGTAGGATTCTTTACCGCAAGATCAATAGGATCTGTACTAAGTCGGAATAAAGAAGACAGTGGGTGGCTTTCCAAAATTCTACTTTAAAAAAATCCATGAACCCCCCCCCATTTTTTTTCTTTTTCTTTCTGTTGAACTTACTGGGGTTACACTGGTTAACACAACTATACAGGTTTCAGATGCACAGTTCTACAACACATCATCTGTACACTGTGCTGTGTGTTCACCATCCCAAGTCACGTCTCTGTCCATCATCATTTATCCCCTTTATACCCTCCTCCTCTCCCCTCCCCACCTCCCAGCTCCAGCAATCCTCATGCTATTGTTCCTATTCATGAATTTTTTCTTTTTTTTCCTCAGTTGTTCCACCCACCCATCCCTAACTCCTTTTGTTGAAACATCTTAATGAATGGTTCTTTTGGAAAGGCTAATATATTTGTTTATCATTTATCAGTTTTGTTGTTCTGCTCCTAGTCACTTCTGCTCAGTAAACTAAGGACAAAGACCTGATTGCTTTCATTTTTAAAACTTCTAAATAGATTTGTTAGGTTTTTTGTTTGTTTGTTTGTTTCAAGAGCACTTAAAATAACAACTATATAAATGTAAGATATGGTTCTTTCTAAATGGCTTACATTTCTGAGGCATGAAAACTTCCTTGCCTGGCTCCTATGGATTTGAAATACGTTTTTATTGAATGAACATGAGCAGCTGAATTCAAGAAAAACTGTTCCACAGTGTAAAATAATGAATAATCTGTTTTGGAGAGCTGACTACAGCAGTAGTCTGGGAAGGGAGGCTGTGTACTAATATAATTGTGTGTATTAAATATGTAATTTACACTACACTGTTGCATGTTTTTAGAAACTTAGCTCAAGAAAGGTTTGCAAATAACTTGGAAATACATTGGCACCCTGTGTCCTGGAGCACCCTTTACAAAGTCATTGCAAGTGGAAACTCAAGAGCTGTTTGAAGCAGTGGTGTTGGCTTGCTACTCTCTTTGGGTTCTGGGCATATTGAAATCAGTGGGAGAAAATCTTCTTAGTGGGACACGTGCATGTGGTCTGGGCTTGTGAGCTTGGAGGCTCACCCAGTCAGTCCTTAGTTTACAATTCACACTCTTGTTCCATTCATAGGTAGACTTTTTGGTCCACTGACCCTTGGTCACCCAAACAATTGTGTTTACACTCAGGATAAAAGTTTTATCTAAATTACAGGATGCTTGGGACTGCTCACCCTTTACAGAATATGGATGTAGATTAGCTGATCTAAATAATTAGTTAACGAACAATCTGATCCCTGGTGACAATTAGGATGTTTAAGACATCTTGCTGACAGCTGGATGAACAGGAAAACCCCCTCACTGAAATTAAAACACAAAAAATGGGCCTTTCTGATTTATGGGCAGGTTTCTTTATTTAACGGTGTTTTGTTGTTTTTGTTTGGTATGGGCTTTTAAAGGACTTAAAAATGACGGAAAAGATTGCTGCACAGTGGAAATGGCTGCTACATAGTAGAAAATGTAGAAATGACAACCAATAATTCTAGCTGAATCCTCTCTCGGATCCAGCTCTTCAGGGCATTACTCTGACAGGAGAAAACTGGCACTTTCTACTTTCCCTGAAGTAAGTCTGTTAAAAATGTAAATCGAGATGTCTTCAGAGACAGAACAGTGGACACCCCTCTGACTCCTGGAGTTCAGCTTTCCTGGGTATGAAAGGGTTCTGCAGTTTCCAGAACTACTCACTTTTAACCTTCACTAAGTAAGTTTTAGAGCAACAGGGTTTAGAGAAAGTGCTTTATTTAGAGAATCTAGAAATCCTAAGATGCCAACAGAGTACTACTATTTTGCAACCACTATCAAAAAGGAAACATTTTAATTATAAATTCTCTGAAGAAAGAGAGACTTTTTTAAAGCTTTTTTTGCATGTTTACATAGGATCTTTTCCCAACTCCTCCATCAATTGAATAAGCCTGTGAATGTGCTCCAAGTGGGCTCCTTTCCTACAGAAAAGAACACATTTCTCCAGAAAGGATTTTGAGGAATGTGTCCAAATCCTAAATCTCTTCTTCCCCATGAGAAAAAAAATGGAGAGAGAACCAGGACATGGATTTTTATTTCAACTCTTCTTTCTTAGATCTTTGAATTACAGGATATTAAAAATAAACCTAGAAGACATTGCGATGAATTTTTGGAGCAGCTGAAACAGAAACCATAAAACTCGTGATCACAATCAACTAAGTGTGATAACAGCTGAACACATTAGACCCATCCTTAAAAAGCCAGAGCCCACCCCCTTCCCCTCTTGGGCCTTTTCAATGGAGAAGGGGATGTCACACAATACAATCCAAACACGTTCTCTGTCCATATTGGGTAAAGAAAATATAGCGATGGTCATTGTCCCCAAATGACAGACATCCACAGATGGAGAGCAGGAGGATTTGACTTCCAAGGTGCTGCGCATTCCACCAGACCAATTCTGCTAGGAGAACAGCCACCTTCACCAGGCTGTGGCTTGTGCACTATGAAAAAACAAGTTCTTCTTGGCAGTCACTGCCCTCTGGAAGCTTAGATGATTTCCCTTTGCCTGTCTTCCTTTGACTATGATAGTGAAAGGAAAACCCACAGTATGTAACTTTTCTTACCTTCAGGAGAGTTCTTGGTTCAGAGACTCTCTGTTTTAAATATAGAACCCTTAAATATTGCCCTGCTGAAGAAATGCCTTTTTGATGTGGGAAAATAATACTTCAATTTTCCTAGTTGTTATCTGACTGGATTTAAAAGTTGTTTAAAGAACAGTGAGGGGAAAAATTAAAGATGAAATTTGGTTCGATGAAAACAGTTGCAGGATTTTGAAACATCTGCTTAAACTGTGTCTGTTAGTTTTGACAGCCTAAGTGTGAAAATTTAGTTTTATGTTATGAAAATTCCTTTTTCTCTTTTCACTGGCAAGTTTTTTAAAAAGGAAAAGTTTTTCTGAGTAGGAAATTATGATGTGTGTAAACAGAAAGTCAGAGAAAGGAGACTGCTTGAAAACCTGTAAAAAGTTCATACCCAAACACAGAATTTCATAGGAGATACCACGTGCTTAACGCTATACGCAAGCATGAGCTTTTACCTTCAGGCTTTCGCCCTTTGTTTTGAGATCATAGAAAATGTCTTCTTTGTTTTCAGCACCTTTCATGTGGGGATCTAGTTTTAATGAACAAAGTTAAATACACGAGCCTCTTAAAAAGAAGGGCACTTGGTTAGTGTCAGGGCATAAAAGTTTTTTCCAGCATAGCTCTTGGTTTCCCTTTCAAATCCAAATACTACTGTAGAAAATAACATCAAACATCAACATTTAAATATTAGGTTTAATATTTCCAATCTGTTGAGCATATAAACCTAACATTAATTAGGATAACCAATAATTCCAAAGGCAGCTTTTTTATTTCTAGAAATGTAGCCTCTCAAAATTGATCCAAGTAGATCTGGTATCAAATCTCCTACTAGAAAGTTAAACATTCAGACAAAAAGAAACCCACATCCATGTCCAATCAGTTTTATATCATATAAGCTTATGTTGATCTAATTTTGCATAATGAATGACTTATTTTTAAAAAATAACATTTTAAATGTTAAGATCAGATATATGATTTTTATACTAAAAAAACTTTCTTTAAAAACACAGACAATTGCTTGACATTTATGTGTGTGAGTGTGTGTATATATATGGATATATATATATATATATCCATGACAATTTTATTTACAATAATTATTAAATCATTATTTAGAAAAAGATTTAAAAAAAAAGCTTGTACAATGATTAATTAGACTGTTGTGAAAAACAACCGTGCTACAGCTATCAACAATCATATTTTTCAGAGCATTTAATAACTTGGGAAAGTGCCCATGATATGATATTAAGTAAAATTAGTAAGATAAAGAATGGTAGATATGACACAATCCAAAGTGTGCATATGGGAGAATATTTCCTTCTTGCCAATGGGAGATGCTGATGATTGAGCAGACCACTGTCTTTAAGAAGGCTACTTGACTTGTGGTGGTGAACACACAGTTCAATATACAGATGATATATTATGGAATTGTACACCTGAAGCTTATATAATTTTATTTCCCAATGTCACCCAATGAATTCAGTTTTAAAAAGGAAGGCTCCATTTTAAAATGAATCGTATGTATTTCTGTAGCTGTGAACCCTATCCTCTATGCTTCTTTTCCTTTGACAATGGAGTGTTCTCTTTTTTCCCTTTGCACAGAGCAATATATCTGCCCAGTTAAATAATAAAAAATGGTTGAGATTATTAGAGGAACAGAGTTTAATTTGTAGTTTATTCCAAGACTTTACATATTTTATTAATACTTCACATAGGGCACAGTACAAGGTGCTAAACTAAAACAAAGACTTTAGCTTGAAATCTTCTTTTATCATGAAAAAGTACACACACCAACTCTGACTTCAATAACTTTAAATCACTAAGAGACATTAGGTTTTAAAACTGTGTTGCACGGCACAATTTATTAAAAAGTTAAAAATGGCCAGTTAGATATTAAGGTTTTTTCTTTCAACCTACTAAAATATTTTCAGGAAAAAATGTTTAATTCAAACTTTGAATGAATAGTGCTACTATTTATTTCTTTTATTCAAAACCTTCATTTCTGTCCCGTATAAACATACTTGGGATAGCAGTGTATACAAATGTCCAACCGATTTCTAATTACTTTCATTTTCAGCAGTGCTGGATGGTCCATGGGTTTTTACTGTAAATATTTCGCATGTACAGTGACAAAGAGCAACACAAGACAGAGCTTGACAAGGTTCATTCTCTGCTGCCTGCAATAGGGCAATGAGGACCAGGGTGGGCAAATCTGGACCTTAGAGCGCCACCCCATGGTCACATAAGCAAAGGCGCCGCGGGGGAGGGGGAGGGGGAGGCGGGGAGGGGGGGGATGTGCTCTGCTCTTTCACTCAATATTCTCTACTCAGTCCCGATAAAGGTACATGAGTGTTTGTTCACTCGGTTTATTCAAAACGTCAGCAAATCCAAACTTACTCCTCAGCACTGGTGCTTGAGCAATTCTTGAATTTAGGAACCTCTTGAATACTTTGTACTGTAACTTAAAGAAGAAACTGTTATTATTATTACTATTTTTAATTAGAGGAGAAAATATGTGAGGATCTGAATAAATACAGGCACAACAAAGAAAGCCTTGTTAGTCTGTTACCAAATTAAACCTACAAAAATTCTACTTTAATTATCAATTTCAATACTAATATCTGTATTTATAATGTTTTAATATTGTGACTTTGAAAAGGAATCATACGGTTTGCTAAAATGGCCTAAACTAATAAATAAGAACACATACAGTTAATCCTTCTGGAGTATTAAACATTGGATTTATGAATAAGAAAATTAGGAACAAAAGCAAGCTGCTGTGAAATGACAAATTCTTTCATGGATTAAAAACAAAATGTTTACACTTACACATCCCCTCCATTTTCACCAGTGATTTCTTTTATATAAAGTAAAAAGAATATTGCCTTTCCTGCATTCATCCCAGAATTGTTTTTGTAGAGAAAAAGGCAAGAATATAATTGAAATTCTATTTGCCACTTTTGTGTCCCCATTAGCAGAATACAAAAATTTTAGTAACCCGACTCCAAGGCGATTTGTGTTAATTATTTTTAAAATGTTTTTACTGTTGTTACCTTTTTCAAGGTTAGTATGTCCTCAAGACTCCCACACACAATGGAACAAAAACATCGCAAATGTAACAAGACCTGGCAGAGGCATTTCTCCAGGCCATTCCCGAGGAAGAGAATCAGGACAAGAGGCCAGATTCAATAGTCTAGCCCAGCATTTCGGATCCACACACCCCCTGATTCCAAAAAAATCTTCCAATCGACTTTACAAATGGCTTTTGCAGGCATAATTGGGGTGAAAACCAGCAGCAGTTAGGGAGAAAGATATAAACTCTGTAAAGAAAAGGCTAAATAATGGAAAACTTCCCAGAAAAAGCACTTGGAAAATTGGACAGCAAGACTAGTTAAATGGCATTTTCTGCCCATGTACCAACCCTCTCTTTCAATGACTTATTTTGTGTGAACAGAACTACTACTTCACTTATCTCTAAGGATTTCTCTTCTGAAATCGGTGATAATGATAAAGCATTTTTTAGTGAGCAAAGCCATTTCTTGCCTTGCTCTGTCCTCACTCCTGTAGGGATCTTCCCTTGTGTTTTAAAGATGGAATATGAAAACTTTTCAACTTAAAGATACTATATGTTAATGGAACTGTTGTTTAATGAGTGACATAAATGTACAAATCAAGAATACTGTCAAAATAAAAGATAATATGAAATAAATGAAAGAAAAAATAGGTGGTTTTTAAATATTTAATAGTTCAGGTTAACCCTGCTATCTTTTTAAATTGTGGGATATAGCTTACATAGAGAAGAATACAGAAAACATTTAATGTGTAAAGAATAATAATAAAATAAACACATGTGTGACCATCTATCAACTAAGAAATAGAATGCTGCTCTTCGTGGAAGCCCTATCCCGCCTCTTCTTCATTACAGTAACTCCCTTCCCACAGAGATAACCTTTATCCTGACTTCCGTGATATTCATTCTCTTGTTTTTAAATATACGGACGCTCCAAAATTGTCAGGGTGTTGACTAATATATAAGAAGAGGAAGTGGACAGCTATGTGGTGTAATTTCAAGGCTTCAGACCCATTATTCTGGCATCTCAAAACATGTCTCAAGATATGCCTAAATGCTACAATTCGGGGCTTTGTTGTTTTGATTTAAGGGTGTGTTCTGAAAGCAAATAACCCTGGGATAAACACCCTAGTCTGCTTTATCAGGTATATATTCCATATAGGATAAGAAGTTATAAGGCTGGCTTCTGGTATCATATTTTCAAAGAGGACATGGTAAGGTTAAAAGGACAGAAGGGGTCATTGATGGAACTTGTTGAAGATTTGCATTTGATGATTGAGTAACCAAGCCAGGTAGAAAAGAGAAGTTCTTTGTATATAACATGCATATCACCAGGAGCCCTTGGTGTTTAAGCTTTGGATGATGGTGGTGTTTGATTGTGGTAAATGCTTCCTGAGGCAAGTAGCACTATACCACGTCTCTTCCCAAGTTTCTTCTGGTGTTTTGCTGTGAAAGGAAATCTGTAATCCCTGGAGAAGTTCAGCATGTAAAACAGTATTGAAAGAAAACTGAAAGAAGGGTTTGCTAAACACTTTGGACAACCCAACACAGAAACTATCTCCTACACTAATTAACACCCCAAGAGCTTTTGCAAAAAATATAGTATCATGTTTTAATTATGAAGATATACTTAGGAACGTTCAAAAAGTATTCTTCTAGCAATAGTGTCCCCAACATTGCCCAAAGCCTTCACTTAATTTCGATTTGGAAAGAAGAGGTTATGTCTAGATCCAGTCCCATTAGAAAGGTCATGGCGTTGAAACTTGGTTTATCTTATGAGTCTTCATCAAGTCCCACTTTAAACCCCCTGTTAAACTCTATTCCTGCACAGGCAGAAATGGTGTGTAGGAGTCAAGCAACATGATATTCATGGGTGATCTGATGAAACAATGAATTATTTTATGTTCTTATACCCAGAATACTAGATTTGTTGAACAAATAAAACCCAAAGGTTCTGGTTCAGTGCAGAAACCCCAGGGTCTCTATGGTCAGCCTCCAACTGTACTCTTGTCCAGCATTTCCTAACTTTGTACAATGCAATTACCCAGAGAGCTTTAGAAAATATAGAAGTTTGTGTTCTATACTCAGAGATTCTGACTTAATTGGTCTATAATACAGCCCAGATAGGGGGTTTTAAAAGATGTCCCAGGTAACTCTACTGTGCAGTCAAAACTGAGACCACTAGGCTAATCGCTCTAGAACTGACCACATTTTATAGTCTAAATCAAAGATAATGAGAGGTAGGGAGCACAAGGGTTTGTTCCCAGACACTATAATGGACTAAATGGTGGCCACACAAAAAGATACATCTTGAGAAAAGGGTCTGTGCAGATGTAATCAAACTAATATCTCAAAATTGAGATCATCCTAAATTATCTGTGTGGGCCCTAAATTCAATGACAAGTATGTTTACAAGTGAAAGGAGAGGGAGATTTGAAATGGAGACAGAGATGAATCATCTGAAAAAAGAGGCAAAGATTGGAGCTATGTAGATACAAGCCAAGGAATTCTTGGGGCCACCAGAAGCTGGAAGAGGCAAGGAAGGATTGTCCCCTATATCTTCAGAGGGTGTGCAGCCCTAACGATTCTTTAATTTCAGATGTCTGTCCCCCAGCACTATGAGAGAATAAATTTACATCATTTTAAATCACCTAGTTTGAGATAGTATGTTATGTATGCCAGCCTTGAGATTAATACACTGTTCACCACTTTACTCACATTCGCTCATTTAGTACTCACAAAAATCTTCACAAGTGAGGTATTATTATCTCCATTTTAGAGATGACAAACCTAAGGCTCAGACTGAATAGCTTGTTCTTGATGCAGACCTAGCAGTGGTACAAGTAGCATTTAAACTTGGTCAGAGCCATTCCAAGTGGGATAACACTCAGTAAATGGGACTTCAAGATTATCGATGGCCACTTTGACTTGGATTCAGTAGGTCCAAATACATCCTGATGCCAGCCCCACTTCTTACCCTCAAGGTCAATATGCTCTGTCTTTAAAATATTTTAGTCACAGTTTGTGCAAATGATTCTTCTCTGTTCACACACATTAAAATACACAGTTAGAATTAGATATCTGGGAAGAAGGATGATAAAATTAATTTTTACTACTGCTTGCTATGAAGATTTTCCAGGCGGGGGAGCTGACACATCTATGTATGTTCACTAGTTTTTAAAATCACCAAATCTCAGCTAGGTGTCTTAAAACTTGAATTGTATTTCCAATGCAGTTCCTAAGATCTGGGATCATGTGGAGCCCAGTGTTCTCTTCTGTGGAACAGCATAGAAATTCCACCCACCTCTCGAGGATATGTGTGAAAATGCCTAGAAAATGATAAACCTCTCTGCAGATTTGTGTAGTGACTGTGTTTGCCATGGGCACTGCTGAACACCATATAGGCTCTGTGATTGAAGTATCTATGGAGGGTGGAGTAATCAAATGTCTCTTTTTTATTTAAGAACTAGGTATTGAAATGGTTAAAAACAAATTACATTGCAATCTGCAGAGTCAGTAAGTCTTTATAAGGCTCCATTCTTTAGAGAGGGTCATACAATTGCCTTAATCTGATTAACAATAAAAATAAATGTATTTAAAAAAGAATTGCCATGATTCTGGTAGTTTGTGTAAGAAATTTATTTTTATTAGTTTTTTCTCCAAAACACCAAATCATTCTTTGTTCTCATCTATTTTGAACTTAAAGTCAACAGATATGTTAAATTCATAGATAAATTAAATGGATGCTTTTTTCTTATATACAGAGAACAGGATGATTTTATACATACACACACAGAGAAATGGATTTTTAAAATAATCTTCAAATTAGAGGGGGTTAAGTAAAAGAACAGATTTTCTTTAATTAATAGTACCTATTGTAGTTGTAAATAGCAACATAAATATAAAACATGATTTTATAGAAACTATTTGAGTATACAATTATGACAAAATTGTCACAGCATTTGATCGACAAGAGATGGTAGTACATAATTTTATTAATAAAATGACTCATCTAATATGGTATTTGCTTAATATACTATTGCTTTAAATTAAGATACTGTTAATTAGAAACAACTATACATGTAAATAATGGGTATGCAACCCCCCAGTAGAATTACATAATATGCTATTAAATAGTGTGAGAGAGGACGGGGTGGGAGTAGGTCCGTGAACATATATATGTGGTGCCTCATGTTTCTTTAAGACAGGTTTGCAGCATCTGCATGGACTTAAAATTAGAAATACTCTTCCACATTTGGGCTCTATAAATTTAAAAAGTAAACATCCCTATAAAACAACTGTTTTTATTTGTTTCAAATGACATTTTAATTTGGCTGTAAATTCACTTATTTTTTCAGATATAGCCCATGTTATACAATGTGACTAAATTTTGCCATAATAATAAGAAAAGTTATTTTTCTTGTTATGTGAGAACAAAGGCAACTATAGATTTTTAGACTTAAGTTGATGCAGCAAAATAGGAAACCAGTCACTTTCTCAGCATCATAGTATTTTTCCCCAGTGCAAATGCTTTACTTTTATTTGTGCAACATCAGATCGCAATTCTCTCTCCAAAGTAATCATTCTTTGGGAAATATCCAAATATTTGGCATTCCGCAATCCCTGGAGTGCAGTATCGTCAACCTTCATTACTTATACGGGCTTTTTCAGAAAGTTATCACAACCCAGTAGAAAATAAAAAAGAGTAACTTCAGAAATGAACACTGATCCCAACATTATGAAATAAATACCTTATGATTTTTATGTATAAATTTAGCCAATAAAAACAAGGATGTGGATCAGAAACCTATCCTTTTCTTAGATAACAGATAACACGAGAATTACTAAACAGATATCTCTCTGGTCCCTGAAATGGTCTAAGGTTTATTACTCTCTGATTCCCATCCAGGGAGTTCCACAACTCCTCCTTGTTGTTTTGTGAAATACACTGTTTGGAAGTCTGAAAAGGTTGTATTATTCAACAATCCACATTTTAGTTAGCTGGGAAATCGCCTGGTTGCATTTCCAGGGTCTAGGCTTGGCAGTGGATGAAGTGTGAATTGTGAAAAAATTTCATGGTCACTGAAATTAATTTATGAAATCACATTTTATTTAATATCAGAAAAATAATCTAATTTTTATGAGAAAATAAATTTGCCTTTGGATAACACTCTCTTTCCTGTGACCAGGGTAGGATTTGCTCTCCAGCGTCTTCCCGTTAGCTGGTTTAGTATTTCAAAGCCCTGCAGTCTTTCTGAAGAATCCCTGGGTCCCAGGCAGAGCTACTGCACACCTCCACCACCTCTCTGGCCTTCTCTTCTGCTGATCACTAGTCCATGCACCCCCAGGCATCTTTTAACAATAGTATCAGATTTGCTTGTATTTCTGAAGTGAATGTTTTCATGGTCTGTCACCTTGATTTTATTAAAGGTGTTAGGACTAAAGCATTAACCAAGGTTGAAAAAACTCACATAAAGTGTCTGAAATGTTTGGAATTTATAATCACCCATCTTTTTCAGCCTTCTATCAATTGTTTTCACATGGGGCATATCTACAATTAATCAGAAATTAAATAAGACACCACAGATGTGTTCCAGGACATAGCATTTCATCTTTGTGTCTTGCAGTGCTCAGATTTCAGGCAAGGCAGCTAGCTTCAGGACTTTTTTAGTTACTTTTGGTGGAGCTTTGCCTCTCTTGCTCTGGTCAGGATCAAGAGGTTTCAGGGTATATAATGTGAATATAAAAATTTCTCCCAGTTGATGCCAGGCCCAGTGATTTCACAATCTTTGTACAAGATTCTATTTCCAGAAAACAGCAGCCTAGAAACTAACTTTATTAAATTTGCATTGACTCTCCAGGCTTTTGCAATAGAGAGGTTATCTTATTCTTACTTTAATGCTTTGTTATCTTAAACAATATTCACACAATTAAAAAAAAAAAAAAAAAAAACTTCTCTAAAATAAAAAAAATCTGAGAGATGTACATGCATTTTATGCACAGATGATTATGTACCCAGCATGCAATTTCAGGACATAAACTTTACTCTTATTTGCACACTGTTCCTACTCCCCGCCTACCTTTAATTTTTTGTATAGGAAATATCTCTTAGAAACCGAACTACTTGGAAGAAATACTTTTTAACAACACAGATTCTGAGTCACTTTGCTAAGTGCAAAATTTAATTAAGTGGCAGGAGCCATCTAGTCCCCTTGTGGAGCATTTCCAGGTTGCTGCCAGTGGGTGAAGCAAAACAAGTATTTGTTGTAGGGGACTAAATTGTGTGTGGTCTGGTGGACATTCTTTGTCATTCTTTTTGGGAACCCATTCAAGATCTGATTATCTTGGCATTTTCCTCCTGTTGTGAATATATTAGTACATTTCTGAAACTCTCTGCGAACCTGAAAAGTGGTAATTTAAGCTCCATGGCTATATGGACAGTTTTCCATCAGTTCAAGCATGGCTGATAGGATTTCTCAGAAAGGAAGAGATAGCAGAAGAAATAGTGCTGACTCAGGTTCTTATCTGCCTTTCAGTTTTTACCATAAATGTTCAAGAAAGCTTTATCTCTGGTCTGGAAAATTTATGAGAAAACTCAGCCTTATGCTCAGTCCTTTTGTTGTAACCCAGGAGATTGACCACACTCAGACTCCATTTTTCAGTTTTGGGGGATGTTTTATTACCTGCGCAGGGACTGCAGCCAACCTACACAGAGGAGAACTGCAGCCCCGAGCTCAGGGGGAGGGTTGCTTATATAGGGCAGGGGTCATTCAAGAGTTTAGCAGAGCAAGCAAGCCGCTTGTACAGAAGCGGAGGCAGTTAGCGATAAGCAGGAGGGAACGGAGGTGCGAGGGAGCTGAGGCGAAAGGGAACTGGGTGAACTGGGTCAGCATACATCTATCCTGCCATTCATTCTATTATCTAAGTTTTAAAAACTAACAAATTTGAGACAGATATCAGCGGTCAGTCAGGTGCAATACACACATGTTGAACAGTTACAGTTTTATGGGGTAAAGGGAGCTTCAGTTTCTCCCTATCAGTTTCTTTACAGAGCATGCAGGACACTCTGGCCTTGGGGCCGTTTCTGTCCTCCCTTTTCTTGAAGGATGTTGCTTTTCAAATTCCCAGTGAAGGTCAAACTCTGGTTAATTTTTATGGGGCTAAAGCCCTCTATAACATTCCCCATTGTTCATCTTGCTGTCTCTGAGGTTGTTAATTAGGGCAGCTTAAAGACAAGTTGGATTCTAAGGACAGTGAGCTACAACAGTTTAGCTGATGTCTGAGCTACAACTTGAAAAATGAGAAACATGGAGTTGTCTATAAACCCTAAAACTTCAGATCATTGTGAGAGTCATATTTACACCTACCCTTGTGGCCTGGTTTTCCCCCTCTGCATTCTGGGCTCTTTAGCACAGTCATTTGAAGATCTCATTTCTACCTTGTTGTACTGAGCTCATTAATATGTGGTTATGTGGAAAGATTTTTTATTAAATAAATTCATATTTGTACATAAGATAACTGTTTTCCTCAGCAATAAGAAAAAAGAAAAACAAACTATACAGATATCCAGCTTTTTACAAATGTATTTCTAACACACTTAACATAAAATCAAATTTTATTTTAAATGCATTAGAGTTTCCTTTTGTTACTGTTGTTAGCTAGTTATTAAAAGGAAGAAAGCAAGGGAAGTCAGAAATTGTTGAGCATATTCAGCTGGGAAGCAGAGGCCTGTTTGCTTCCCCAGGAAGCTACAGACTCCCATTTCTGCCCCATCAGGGAACCACCAGTCTGTTCCCTTGCAGATCACTGGGGGGAGGGACAGAACAAAGGGGGAGGTCAACACATGCACAATAAAGTCTAAATGGCACAGGGGGAGGTGATTAACCATAGAGGACTGTCATTCTAACCTGAAAAAAAGATCATTGGCTAGTGGGGGGGTGGTGGTGGTGAAGCCAATGCAAGTGCACAGAAAATTTGGGAAGCTGATTGATTATTTTGGAAAAGCTTGTGGTTCCTCCCAAGCCCAAGAATACATAATTGCAGGTGAACAAAGAAGTCCTCTCTCTTGCTCCTGACCCATGCTGGCCTAGTGCACTTACTTGTTCTCTCTCTAAAGCTATGTGGCTGTGGCCCTAGCAGGGGTGTGGCCAACAGCATTGTGGATCCTACACACAACCTACAAATGGCAGCCTGCGCACAGCAGCAAAGCAATGGATTGAAGCCAGGAACACAAGCTAAATTTACCAAATCCTGGACTGGGACTAAGCTTTAATATGGCACAGAATCTCTGTTTCTGGCCCTGATTTTCCATGGCAGGAAATGGGCCATCGGAGGGACATCTTTTTTATTTTGCATCACAAATATTACCACCAGACTTCATCTGCCCTTGTGGGTCCCAGGAAATGATTTTCCTCATAACATCATGAGAACTCCACTTCCACCAGTAACACATTTATGTTCTATGGTTAATTAATTATATGACAAACCCAAAAATCCTGGGGTCAAGTGAATGCTAACTAGTCCTCATAATATTTTTTCTAGGTTTTTGTAGACTTGGATACTGATTTATCTTGTGCGTAATAATCTATACATGTAGTGCATTATTCTTTGTGTTTCAAGAGGTAACAGCAGAAGTGAAAGGATTTCACATGGGCAAGTCTTTTATTTTTCCAAAATGCCTATGTAAAAGCAGCACGGAACATTTAGGGGTCAGTCCCGACAGTCCTCTGTGAACATACACTTACTGAAATTAACTATCCACCTGAAACCATAAAACAGTACAACCACAACATAAACTATTCACACTGGCCACATCTGCAAATATATTTTTTTCTCCAAATTTTAGTCCCATTCATGAAGATGTGATTGTTTCTCTGTGACCTTTTAGCACACCCCAAATCCTAGGAGACGTGCAGCTTCTCTTTCTAACCCTACTGCACCACAGATGCTCCCATTCACACTGAGCATCTCTTAGCTTACAATTCTCCCGCCTCACCATTTAAGGGAAGGCTGCCTCTCCCCCAGATTTAGGACCGAAAATGAAGCGTAAATCTTATGGGCTAATAAGCGCGGCAGTTACTTCAATAAAATGTTACTTAAAAGTCAATGGGCTGCACATGTTACAGACATTAGAGCTGTTAACAGACCATTGAAAAGTAAGCAGAATCTTTAATAACCTGCGTGCAACGTTGAGCCATTCCATTTTCAGCCCAGGGCAGGCTTAGCTCTGGCAAGGAGGCACCGCATTCGCGGTAGGAGCCACCCTTGCCTTCTCAGCATTAACAGTCCACCAAGACGATCCTCCAGCATGAAAATCCCAGACCTCGGAGAAAGCTTAAAACTCAGAGCATTTTGCCTTACCGCTGTCTGGAGCGTAGAGACTGTCCAACAGTTTGATGCTTAGCATCAGACCCAAGGTCTCTAATACCTGGATTCCTAAGCCTCCTGCTCAGAGGCAGACACAGAACTGAAGGAAGTGAGACCTGCTAACTAGGGCCAGCTGCTGTCTTCTGGAGGCCCTGGACCAAGCCCTCGGGGCACCCTTCAAGCACACACACTTGCAGAGACCACACTGCAGGGTCAGAGAAGGCTAATACTGGGACATGATGACAACAGCAAAAGAACAATGACATGAAATTAGTTCCAAAGCCTTTTACACTACGTTTCTCCAGAAGGGAAGCAAGGCACTAGTTCTTCTGTCTAAGGAAGCTTTTTTCACAGTGCCCCGAACTACAGCATTTGTGTTTTTTAAAACAGCTACTTTGAAAGACACCTAATCCTATAGACGTAGAACAAATAAATCATAAGAGTGAAACATCATATTGCTAGAGAGCAGCACTACCTGCCTTTGTGATGTTTGCAGGCTCTTTTCCATTTACAGAGTATGTGATTTTCTGTGTAGAGAAAAAGACAATAAGGGAAATGAGTTTTCTTTCTATTTCAGGTAATTTTTAAATTTGACATGTGAACTAAAGATGTTTAAGTCTGAATTATTAAAAGAATGAAAACATTTGAAATTCTATTCATAAATTTAACCTAATAACCTTTCCTTATAATAATTCATCTTATATCCTGATCATTATTTTATTCATAGATGTAATTTATAGATTTTCCAAATTGTGAACTGAAAGAAAGAGATCTCAATCTAAAGTTTAGAAAGCCATGTTAGTAAAGGTAATAATTATTTGGGTAGGGAGAAAAGGGATAAATCAAATTGAGTCAAAATGACAATTGTTATCAAAAGAGTATAACAACTTTACAGAAATGTTTTACATTTGAAAGTTCTAATACTCTCACCACCAAAATCATCTATATTATTGTTTCCCATATCCACTTCAGTGTTTGTCTATAGACAAATGAATTAACTGAATCATAATAAACATAATTTACACTGTATTTTATACTTAACATTTTATCAAAATTATTTTTTATATTTCTCTATTATCTTTATTATCATCATTTAAAATATTCCAGTGAGTTTTTCAGCATCCTAAATTAAGCCATCCCCTAATTATTGTACATTTAGGTTACTTGTCAATTTTTGTGATAATTTATTTAAGTACCTCTTCTAAGTTCAGCTTCTCAGATGGTCGGTGATAAGAGGCTGAGATACATGGATGCAAAACAGCATTTCTACAAGTGAGGGGTGTGGGAGTTATTCCTCCAGATCACTGAAGAGTTCTGAGGAGAAAAGTCAGGGAGGCAGAAGATTGTTGGCTATAATAATTAAGAAGGAATACAGTAATAAGTGATGAGTCAATATGACAAAAAGAGATCACAGAGGATAAAACATGAGGAGATTCCCACAGTGGCCCAAAGGCAGAATCGAGGGGGAGGAAGGAAGAGAAACCAGCAACAACACAAATGTAGGATAAGCAAAGAATCTTGGCATCTAATTTGGGAAACAGAGCCAGTCAGAACAGTGAGAGATGAGGCGTGGCCTGGACATTTCACAAAGGGACCAGCTCTCTGCAATGGCTGGGAGTGGCTCCAACAAAGCCTTAAGGGAAGGAGTTGGATCAGGGAAGGAACTGAAGTCGAGCTCTCTCCGCGAGCACTCGAGTATTTATTTAGTTGTCTAAAGCCTTTGGTCTCAGTTGATAAACAAGTAACAGCTAATTAGTTCCAGTTCTACCTTTGACATAGAGTGTGGCCAAAGGGGGGACCCCCTTTCCTATTTAGCTTCCTCTACACTATCACAGAAGGGTAATAGTTTAGAGCACTCCCTCAGTCTATTGTGTGGGCTAATGAGCAGTTGTAAAGCATGATACATGTGTAATTTGTGATGTAAAATATTTAACACCTCTACTGAGAAAGATGATCCTGATTGTTCACCGGAAGCTGTCTCCCACACCATTAATTCCAACTTAGGGAATTGATGGGAGGGTTCCCCCACATCAAGCACATGCGTATAAAGGGCTCAGACAGGTGAGGGAAGGAGTGAAAACCCCACCTCACCTCCAAAAAATCACAAGGCTCTTTGGGGGAATTACTGCCTGCAACAACCAGGCAACCTGCCCCTATGCTTTGCAGGTAATATTTTCATAAAAGAGATTTCTTTTTGCTCAGTTTGCCTGCTAAGAACATTTGGCGAGTAACGAGTAGCTACTGAAGCTAATCAGGGACATTTTTCCATGCAGGGAATTTTTATTATATTCAACATTTGGAAATTTCAGCTAAAGATAATTGCAGATAAGCGTTCACCAACATATGTGTTCATTTTCCATTGTGTTTCTTAAATTGGTACGTGTACACAAAAGACCTCCTTCCTGTATATTTCAGCTCACCAGGGTACAATGACATGAAATTATTTAGCAGCCAAGTTTGCTTTGTATCAGTTGACTGGGTAAGGACACAGAGAAAGCTGTTCCCTACGGCACTGAAAGCTGCAAATCTTTTTGCTTAAATGTTTAACCCACATTCATCACAATCTAATAACAAGGCCTCCCACAGACAACATAGTTCACTTGTTTGCACCCTCCTGTTAAGAGTTAACCAGAATGATCAACTCAGATCTTAATGTTGATTTGATGTTCCAATTAACTGTGCATTGGGCCAAAATGGTCCTGAATGTTCAAAGTATTGGACTTGTGTAACACAAATTAATTTTATTTATCATTTGCAACTTCTCAATACCATCTGCAGTTTAGATGTTCCTGCATAATACAACAAATTGAATAATTATAAAATAACTTATTTTGAAAAGCATTTTGCAAATTATAAACACACTGATATGTTGTGCATTATTTCATTTGTTTCTTAGAGTAATTCATTAGAGTAGAGATTATTTTTTAGGTTAATAATAAGGTAACTAATGATCTGAACTATATCTGTTTCTATTCTTTTTAATAATGGTATAGAGTAGCTGGGCAAAGAATTTATTCCTTTAACCTCAAACCCCTGTTGGTAGTTCTTATTTATTTGTGGTTGTTTTTTTCAGTTTGGCATTTACTAAACACTATATGCCAGGGTTAAAGCAAAGCCCTTATAAATATCATCACAGTTAAACACGAGGCAAGGGAAGAATTCGGGGTTTATAGGAGTGCTTCAGAATATAGCAAATAGGGACTTATTTATGGATGATACAAAAGAGTGACAAAAATGCCCCAACCCTATACAGATCTTGGCTTGTAAAGGAAGAAGGTAGAATTGCCTTCTGAGAGTTAAAGTATAAAACCAAAAACTAATGGAAGAACTTAAAGATATTGAAAAGAAAAACTTTTCCCCCTTAAGAACAACAACAAGACAGGGGTGTGCACTTTCACCACTCTTATTCAACATAGTACTGGAAATCTTAGCCACAGTATTTGGATAAGAAGCAAAATTAAAAGGTATCAAAATTGGAAAGGAGGAAGGAAAACTGTCATTATTTGCAGATGACATGATATTGTACATAGAAAACCCTAAAGACTCTACCAAAAAACTATTAGATTTAATGAATGAATTCAGTAAAAAGTAGGATACAAAATTAACACCAAAGAAATGGATGGCATTTCTGGATATTAATGGATGGCATAATGAACACTCAGAAAGAAAAACTAAAAAAACAAACAAACAAACAAAAAAAACAATCCCATTTACCATTGCAAAAAAAAAAAAAAAATGAAAATGCTTAGGAATAAACTTAACCAAGGAGATAAAAGATCTGTTCTCAGAAAACTACAGGACATTGAAAAAAGAAATAGAGGAAGATATAAAAAAGTGGAAGCATATGCCATTTTCATGGATTGGAAGAATCAACCTCATTAAAATGTCCATACTACCCAAAGCAATCTATAGATTCAGTGCAATCCCTATTAAAATACCAATGACATATTTCACAGAACTAGAACAAACACTTCAAAAGTTTATATGGGACCAAAAGTTTATATGGAACCCTATTTTATATGGATCCCAAATAGACACCTTGAAAAAGAATAACAAAGTTGGAGGCTCCACAATTCCAAATATCACTTATACTACAAAGCCATCATAATCAAAACAGTCTGGTACTGGCACAAGAATAGGCATATAGATCAATGGAACAGAACAGAGAACCCAGAAATTAACCCAAGACCTATGTGCAATTAATATTCAACAAAGGAGGCAACAGCATACAATGGAGAAAAGATAGTCTCTTCAATAAATGGTGCTGGGAAAATTGGGTAGGTACATGCACAAAAATGAAACTAGACCAACAACTGACAACATACACAAGAATAAACTCAAAATGGATAAAAGACTTAAATGTCACTTGTGAAATCATAAAAATCCTAAAAGAAAACTTAGGCAGCAAAATCTCAGACATCACACGTAACAGAATTTTTACCGATACATCACATAGGACAAGAGAAATAAAGGAAAAAAATAATAAATGGGACTACATCGAACCAAAAAGCTTCTGCACAGCAAAAGAAATCAGCATCACAATGAAAAGGGAAACCACTTTTTGGGAGCATGTATTTGCCAGTGATACATCAGATAAGAGATTAACATCCAAAATACATAAAGTACTCATACAACTCAACAAAAGGAAGACAAACAATCCAGTTAAAAAATGGGCAGAGGACATGAATAGAAAATTCTCAAACGAGGCCATACAAATAACCAAGAGACATATGAAAAAATGCGCGATGTTGCTAATCATTAGAGAGATGCAAAATAAAATGTCTACGAGGTATTACCTCACACCTGCCAGAATGGCAGCCATCAACAAATCATCAAACAAGTGCTAGTGCAGGTGTGGAGATAAAGTACTTTAGTACACTGCTGGTGGGAATGCAGACTGGTGCAGCCACTATGAAAACCAATATGGTGATTCCTCAAAATATTAAAAATGGAAGAGCCATTTGACCCAGTGATCCCACTTCTAGGAATATATACTAAGAAGCCTGAAATACCAATCAGAAAGAATATATGCACCTATGTTCATAGCAGCACTACTTACAATATCTAAGATCTGAAAACAGCCCAAGTGTCCATCAGTAGATGAGTGGATAAAAAACAGTGGTACATTTATACAATGGAATACTATGCAGCTGTAAGAAAGACAAATCTCTTATTCTTTGAGACAACATGGAGGGACCTTGAGAGTACTATGCTGAGCAAAATGAGTCCATCAGAGAAAGCCAAGTATCACGTGACCTCACTTACATGTGGAATCTAATGAACAAAATAAACTGACAAACAAAATAGATCCAGAGACATGGAAGTAGGAAACAGACTGATAAACCTTAGAGGGAAGGGTAGGGGTTAGGAAGAGATAAACCTGGGGATGGAAAGAGATAAACCAAATAACTTATATGCATAACCAATGGACACAGACAACAGGGCTGACTAAGGAAGATAGTCTGTCGTTCATACCTAAGAAAGACTGTCTTTTATATCAGAGCCAGAGAAAGACCTTATTGCAGGGATTTAGGTGCATATTCAGGGGAAGGGGCTGCTGGCTTCAAGATGTGATTTGCCAGTCCTAAGACTAAATTTACTCTTTTGGGGGGTAATCATGGTTCCTTCTGATTCTGTGGTCCCCAAGACCTCTTATGATGATGTAGCTTCTCTCCCAGATGCTGCAGGAGAGAACTCACTCGCAAAGCTGCTGTAGGTGCTTATAGATCTGGTTGTAAAATAGTAAGTTATTGCCTTGTTTATACACCCATCTCTAAGTTCCGTGAATGAGTATGCTCCTGAAAGTAAACCCACTAACAATGGTCTAGGGCTGCACCCTTGAGGACTACAATCTGGACTGGGATAAAGTCACTAAGGGAAATGACAACACTGTGCTCTCCCAAGTGCCTTTTTCATGTGTTTTGTTTTGTTTTTAATTTCAACATGATTAAAAATGCGGTTTTTGGGATTTTTTTTTGTCCATGAGAGTATTTAAAACTGAAGGTTATACTAGGCCATTTTCACAAATTTAAGGTGCTTTCAAGTATCTTTTAGGCAAAAAAAAAAAAAAAACTTACCAAAAATTAAATTAAAACTTTCTTATTTAAAGATGAGAAAAAGGAATCCCAGGGAGATTAAACGATTTAATGGCATTCAGTTCATTAGTATCAGAGTCAGAAGCAGACTTCAAATCTCCTCCCTATGCAAGGCATTGGTATTTTCCAAGGAGCTAGGAGTTGCTTTAAGCATTTTCAAACCAAGGGGGGATTTCATTTGAGTCTGCATTTCCCTTGCATGTACCTGTCATTTCAAACACAATTATCATTTGCTCACTCTTCCACATTCCTTCTCAGTTTTCCTTGTTTCTTAACTCCATTAATCCTTCTCCTGAAATCTCAATTCAAGAGAAAAGAGACCCATGCTGTGGAAACACTTGGAGCCTTTAATATGGTAATGTTAGTTGTGAATCTCTTAGGATGCATTAACCCCAAGCCTGTTTGACAAATCTTTGGGCAGAGGAGAGCATCTCATTATACTGTTGAATACACATTTCAGAAATGCTGCATCCGAATATCATACTGCATGTGCTTTTTTTTCTTTTGACATTAAATACTCTTAGCCTCAGGGAGCACAGGAGCTGGGGCAATGGAGAGTTGAAAGATAACAAGAGTGGTGAGTGGAGAAAGTTAGCAGAGTCATTTAACACGCTTGCCTGTTAAACCAATAAACTAAAGTGCTATAGTATTTCTTCACACTGGTCCAGAGAGGATTCATGAATTAGTGTTTGAAAAACAGATCATTGGGGAAGGTTCCATGCGAATGTGGTAATCATCAGCACCATTTACAGTCATGTCAATAACATGTGGTGATGGCATGTTGACTCTGATTGTGAACAGTTGTTGCTGTTGATAATGCTGTGAACTTTGAATTATTAAATGTGCTTGCTTTGTGGTTTTGAAACCCCATAGCAGATGTTATGTAGTAGAGTTAAGTTATATCTTGAGTATGTTCCTGGAGTCCAAAGCTAAGGAAGAAAATCATCGAAGAGTCCAGAGCACATGACAAACTGGTTTTAACAAATCCTTTCCCAGGGGAGCCACCATTGAGAAGTGATATGATAGGTTAGTTCAATTGTCCCATTTCTCTTTCCTGTCAAAGAGTATTTTACCAGCTCAGCTTGTAGTACATTGAAGTTCTTAGTGGTCTGTCAACCTTAATAAATTTTCCATTAAGTTTTATTTGTTTTAAACACAAAGCACCAGAAAAAAATTTTGATGATCAAATACATTCCCAAATGACTCTTCACTCCTTAAAATGGATAGAGCAATTTGAGAATAATTTATGAAAATGGATAATCTTCTGAACAGTCCCCATGAGATGTCTGCCCACTCCCACTTGCCAACTATATTGTCTCACAGAAGACTTGTTTTTCATACCAAAGAAAAAGGGGGTGGGGGGAAGAGTTAGTGGAATAAAGAAACAAAGCACAGAAATGTATCTGCCAGTCATTGAAATTAGGTATTTGGCTGGTGGAAAGAGGAAGACCTGCTATATTGCTTTGACCTTAACTTCCCTTTGTCCCTCGACTGTTATCTAAATTTGACCCACTCCTTGGCTTTTCCAACTCATATCTGAATAGCACCCAAATAAGGCTCCTCATCCGTTTCCAAACCCCCAAAACCTGCATAAGTAATTTTTGGACCATTTTCCTACCTTCTGATACTGGATTCCGCTCTACCTTCCCTGCTACTAGATAGTTGCATATGTCAGGCATATTCTAGTAGGACACACCCACTAGAGCACCCACTTTGTCCCTGGCCTTCTCTGTGCTGGCTTTCCACTGTGTTTAGTGAATCACTGCTGACCACAGTCCAGACTTATAAAAATAAATCCTGAGCTTCCTCCATGAATTGGAGGGAAGTGGTAAACATGTGGGTTAAGATATAGGAAGTAATAGTCTTAATGTGTTTGTGGGATAGAGGAAGAGAGTTGTAATAACACTGCAAAAATGTAAATCTTGTTTAATGACTATGTGGAAGGTTCCTGTGAATCTTTGATTTGGGGGGGTGGCTTTCACATGATCATAGAAGGTGCGTTCTAGTTGTAAGAGAGATGAGCACCCATGTCTTCAGCCACCTTTCTGTTAGCTCTTAACTTCCATATTACTGCCCTAAACCTCTCATTCCAAGAAACCAAAACCCATCACTCTTATTGTTTAACCTTTCCCTAAGCCTCTCATCACAGAAAACCAAAACCCATCACTCCAGTCAGGAGGAACAGAATGATGGAACCACCCTAACCCACCCAAAACTGCAAATGGTGGCTCCATAAGAAAAACAAGTTTCAGGAGACCCCAGCCCCCGACCAATCAAGAACTTGGGAGACCCCAGGCCCCATCAATCAAAGACGACTGCATCTCCTCAGCTGAATGACACCCCCCCCCCCTAAATTTAAAGATCCCTAGTCTGTACAAGCCTGTTGCTACTCTCTCCTTAGAGGTAATCCGGCAGGCTGATTCCCAATAAACCTGCAGTCTGGAGACCCTGCACCACCTCATTCTTACACTTTCCAAAATTGATCACATTTGTTTTTGTCCCAGGAAGAAGGACACTGCAAAGAGTGCTGCCTGTAAGTTATAGGGCTGACCATTTAGTACACACATATTTGTGGCAAATCCCTTCTAACAGGGTATTTATTTCTGGTTGCTATGTTCCTATTTTAATTCTCACTACCTTATCCCAACTTCTAAAAATGGTCTGATGGAAACAGGATTGGTGAGTGAGGTTAAGGTAGATATGGAGTGGAAACATGTTGATAATTGACTTCAGTCATTTCTAAACCGAAGAAGCCATCCTGAATTTCCCACAATATGCAAAATGTCCTTCCATTAAAACAGTAGGTTTCCTTCCTTCCTTCCTTCCTTCCTTCCTTCCTTCCTTCCTTCCTTCCTTCCTTCCTTCCTTCCTTCCTTCCTTCCTCCCTCCCTCCCTTCCTCCTCCCTCTCTCTCCTCTCTCTCTTTCTTTCTCTTTCTTTCTTTCTTTCTTTCTTTCTTTCTTTCTTTCTTTCTTTCTTTCTTTCTTTCTTTCTTTCTTCTTTCTTTCTTTCTTTCTTTTTGGTGGTGGGGCAGGAAGGATTTAGGCTTAGCTATTTGATTTCACTATCAGTTGATGAGCTATAGAGTAAGATTCCATTCCAAGTGTTTCAACCTACACAGTTGTTTTTGGGAGCACCTGTTTTTGCTTTTTATTATTTTACTTTGTCAACTCTTTCTGTCATTAGTCTCTTTTCATGCTGTCAGGTTAGACTGAAATGCCTTCCCCCCCAAATCCACCCTTAATTGCTACACCTAATATATCATGTGTTAAGAAACCTCTCTGTTTTGTCAGAGTTTTCTGAAAGGCTAAGTCACGGGACTCTCTTATGAATAAGCATGAACTTAATATATGGATTCTGGGATTCCCATCAGTGCTTTTCAACAGCTTTTCAGCAGGGATCAGAGTTTCTGTATCTCAGCTAAATTCTGGATAGGTGAATTTATGTACAGCTTAGTTCTGAATAGGCAAAGGATTCATCTACCACAGCTCTAATATGATCTATAAAATTTTGTGATTCTACTATTTCTCTCTTCCATAGCCCTATGATATAAAATGCTCAGTGAGGGAGACTTTAAATTTTTTATAGTTTAGTTATATCCCTTTCACTCTTACTGATCTGAGTTTCCTTTTTTTCTTTTTCTCCCCTTGCATGCTTTGTCCTGCCATTACCCACTGTGGTTTTTGGAGTATCAGGAAACTTAATTAGGGGGATATATGGGGCTCAATGGAGGTTGGTATGTTTTTAGGTAATGAATCAGCTATTTTCTCCTGATTTCAACTTGTATCTCCTCATCATGCTTTATCCTCCGATCTGCTTGATTTTTCTTGCTGGCATCTACCACCTAACATGTTATGCATGCATTTGTGTTTTTTTTACTGATATAGACTCAACATCTAGGAAATCTAGCACATAGCTCTTCAATTTTTTTATACTGACCCCCTCAGATTCCTGAAGCCACTTCTAAACTTTATTGATTTTAGAGAAACAGGAAGGGAGGAGGAGAGAGAGATAGAAACATTAATGAGAGAGAACATTGATTGGTCACCTCCTGCAGTCCCCTACTGGGCCCACAACCTGGGCATATACCCTGACTGGGAATTGACCAGCAACCTCTTGGTGCATGGGTCAATGCTCAACCACTGAGCCACACCAGCTGGGCCTGATGCCACTTCTGAGATAAGTTGTCATGTTAGAGAAATTCAGATTATGCATTTAGTGTACATTCTTTTATTGGTGTTTGGGTACTTTCTATATAAATAAGATAGCCAACATATATAGTACTTGCTGTTCATGAAGCTCTTTATAACTATTTACCATTTAATCCTCATAACAGCTTTCTAGGTAGAAACTTTTATTACCCCCAGTTTATAGATGAAGAAAATGCAGCACAGACAGGTTAGGCTTCAGTGTTCTTGTGTTTAATCACTAAGCAACATGGCCTAAAAAATCATGTTGAAGTGTGTAATAATTTAAAAATGTTATCTTTATTTGAGCCAATTTATTATTTCTGGTGATCTCTCTTATTTTTGTGGGACTATTAGAATGATCACCACTCAATGTGAAACAGAGGCAAAATCTTTGCCAATTAATCTCTATATTCATAATTTATTGAACAATGGACACAAATGGTATCCTATTTCAATTTCCTGATCAAGGTAATGAGTTCAAAAGGGGATAATGTCACTTTATTATCTTAGTAACATTTTCCCTGATAAATTAATGACATAACTTCATTTTTGTATACTGGTATATTCTACCATTTTCCCAATAATCTCAGAACCAATACTGGACAAAATTTTACCACATTTCTCAGCAAACTCTAGGAAGGGCCCAGCAGCAAGTATATACATAACCACATACATATGTATGTAGACATTTACAAGCTATAATATCCAGACATCATGAGGCTCGGCTCATAATTTTCTCAACCTTGCCAGACTATAGCAACATTTATGATCTGGAGATTTATTGATTTTAGTTTTTATCCTCTCATAATAGGAAACCACCCTTTAGACCATTGACCTCTTCTTGTTATAATAAGAGTAGAATAAAGAATTATACTTATAATATCATGCTTGGAAACAGCCAAGCTTTTTAAGGTGTTATTAAAAAAAGTGCTGCTAATATAATGGTAGTGATTGTAACAAAGGTTATAAATAGCCATTTAACACTTGAAAATAGGACAGCTTATACTGATTGGATTTTTCCTGTCTTGTTACTTGAATAACTTGACCATGTTTTATATTTGTAAGTGGTTATTTAAATAATTGAGTAAGTATATTTCAGAACATTGTATTCTAGAAAGCAAATGCTGTAAAAAAAAAGAAAAAAAAAAACCAATCAGATGTCAAAACAGGTTACTGTCTAATCTTGAATACGGAATCTTCTAGAAGGAATTTTATTAATGAGACAGAGACAGAACCAGAACCAGAGAGAAAGGGAAAAAGTATTCACCTCCAGATAACGAAGATGTAAAAACAACATCCTTTTAAACTTTTATAGTAACCTTAAGAAGGTGAGAAAAACAAAGACACAATGTTTGAATTCTCTAGAACTTAATGTCACAGTTTATAGCTCAGGGTCCTGGGTTTATATAAGTCACTGAACCTCTTCATGGCTAAATTTCTCTATAAAACAAAGTAGTCAAATCTTTGCCCTATCTCACAGAAATGTTTTGATTAAAGTAAATATGAGCTTCTGTCATTGTTAAGAAAAATTGTAAATATAAAATAGAACCCTTTGCTAATATTTGACTGAGAATTTAAGATCTTTTGTGTCTACCATCATACCCCCAAAGTGATTCAAGTACACCCTTTAAAAATCATGTCAATATGTGTAAATTAAAGGGCAAATCAAAGAAACTGTGACATGGGTCTGATGGGGGATGAAAACTTTTATATTCACAGGAGGGTGAGGGTGCTAAGTCTTAGTTCTCATCAGCCATATTCTCCCAACTCATAAACCCATTCCAGCTCCAGATTCAGGGGCCTCTCCTGATCCTGTACAGAGGAGCCAGCAAGACTGCTGTCCTGAATCCAGCACAGACCTCCACCTTAGCCTGCACCTGGTAGGGAAAAAATGGGTGAAAGCCAGGTAGGACAAGCATACAAGCATTCTATTGGCTGAGATTGCTACCCAGCATTCTCTCAGATCATAATGGTTCTTGTACAGAATTGATTCAAATACACTCAGAACAGCTGAACTTGAGTTGAAGCATGTCAGACTTCAGAAAAAATACTCAGGAATCTCTATTGGCTTTCTACTAACATTATAGGTCAGTAGAACATATGAACTAACTTGATTGATTACATCATGATAGCTCAGTCAGTGGTCCTAGTATGCACATATTCTGAAAGAAAGCTCCTATTTTATATCATTTATAAATCCAATCATTAAGAAACATTTGAACACATGATGTCCTCTTAAAAGCTTAAAACTATAGCCTCTATTAAAACCCTAAAATAATTCAGGACTCAGTAATTTTAATAACTCTGTTGACAGTTCACTTTGTTTCAGGGACTAGAATATGTATCGTATATGCATCATCTTACTTAATGTCTACAACAACCTAATATGGTAGATATCAATTTGATCTCATGTATAAAATGAGAAACATAGGTATAAGAATGTAAGAAATGTCCTCTTGGTACTAAGACACTAAATGGTGGAGCTAGAATTCTAAGGAAGTAACTGGGCTCCAAAGTCAGTGCAAATAGCTACTACACTTGGCAGTAGAAACACTAATGTAAGGAATACATGCAGTTTGCACCTCATGCTGTAAACAAATGATTAAACATATTTAATGACAGTGGATTTCTAATATGATTGAATTACACCTGGTATGCCACATCTAGGGTTAGCAATGTCAGTGCTGGTGGGACCCACATATAAACTGGGAAGGAAGAAGCATTTAAGCACAGATATAAAATGTAAGTAAAACTTGGCAAAAAGAAGATAAAGGCAAAGACAAAAAATAGTATAGGCAGGAGGTATGTGGAAGTGCAAAACAGTAATATAGATTATAATACAGTCAATAATTATGTAGAGTTGTACCTAGTAGTCTATAATTTGTCTGCTCTCCTTTGTGCCTGCGATTCTATATCCTTCGTATTTCATGTTACACATTTTGTCATCTCCTTCTTTTGATTGGTCTTACTCTTCTTTTAAAAATAGTTTCACCAATTTTTAGTCACATTATCTTTCTTTCATTTTTAAATATCTTTTACTCTTTTTACTATTTACTGGTTTTAGACTTTTATCATAATCTTAGATTAGTTTTATTTTTGTGCTTTTTAAAATTAAAGGTATACTGCTTAATTCTAAAATTAAGTTTTTATCCTTTTACCTTTTATTTAAAATATGTATTTTGTATCATTATTATTGTCTTTTTAAAAATGTATTGAGATATTTTTAAAATTCTACTTTATGCTATTTGTCTAATTGTATTTTATCTTACTCTCATTTTAATTCAACTAATATTCTGCACTAATTTTGTTATTTTAACACATAGTCACTTCCCAACCTTCCTTATGTATTATAGTGTATCTATTTTTAGTTATTTTTATGATGGCTGCCAAGTATGTGGTCACAAAGAAAGTAGCAGAAGAGCCCATATCTTTCACAGAAGTGACTGAAGTCCACTTCTAATCTTTCTCTCTCCTTACTGCACCCCCTAGTGCCTCTAAAGTCTCCCTTCTCCCAAACTCCAACAATTTCTCAGCCCACTGAATGTTGGCTCTTAAAGCCTCACTGTAGCAGTCCCAGGTTGCGACTCTCAAAAAGACTATAATTCTCCCTTTGACAATGTCACTTTTTTTTACTAAGTTAAAATTGCTTTCTAACATCTCACATCATTTGGGTCTTTTTAAGGAGCTGCATGGTTTTAATGACTATGATCAGTTGAAATTTGGACAAACAGAACTATATCACTCCATAAATCAAGAGGAGATATCAGTCAAGTCTTGGAAAGAAACTAGATGGATACTCACTCAGGATGGCTTGGGAGGGGCAAGAAAGATACATTAGAGGTTGAGGTGATATAGCTACACTTGTAAACCAACCTACTTTATATCTGGGTTGATACACATATTTTGTCAGATTTTACCTTCAAGTAATATTATACTACTTCATGTATAGTATAACTCAGCATTTCTTTCTCCTTCATTTGTGAATTGTTGTCTTCATTTTACTATTACATACATGCTACTCTTTTTGCTCTAGACACTTATCCTTTACAGCAAGCAAAAGTTAGAAAAGATAAATAACTTTTACTTTCATCTATTCTAATTTTATCATACTTTGTTTCTTTTTATATTCAAGTTATTGTTTGATATTAAATTACTTCTGCCTAGATATTTTCCTTTTTCTTGTTGTACAAGTTGTCTAGCAATGAATTTTGTTTTTGTTTGTCTGAAAAAGTCTTCATTTATCCTTTTATTTTTTGAAAGATATATTTGCTGGATATAGAATTCTTGTTTAACAGCATTTTTTCTTCCAGCATTTTAAAAATATACCTCCATTGCCCTGGCCGGTTTAGCTCAGTGGTTAGAGCGTCGGCCTGCGGTCCGGAGAGACCCGGGTTCGGTTCCCGCTCAGGGCACGTACCTTGGTTGCAGTTTGTCCCCGGCCCTGATTGGGTCGTGTGGGTGGCAACCACTCAATGTGTCGCTTTCACGTCGATGTTTCTCTCTCTCTCTCTCCCTCCCACTCTATCTGAACAAAATATCAAAAAAATGTCCTCGGGTGAGGATAAAATAAATAAATAAATAAATAAATAAATAAATAAATAAATAAATAAATAAAATAAAAATATACCTCCATTGTTTGCTGGCTTGCACAATCTGCTAAAATTCTCATATTTGTTCCTCTGTTTACAGGGTGGGGCAAAAGTAGATTTACAATTTTTTATATAAAAATACAATGATTAATAAATAATAATACAAGAATAAACTCTGTATTTCATGTAGTCACATCTGCAAAACCTACTCACTCTGTATAATGTGTCATATTTTTTTCCCTGGTTGTTTTCAAGATTTTTTCATTGTCTTTGAGTTTCCTTCTACTTTCTTTTACTTTTGAGGCTCTGCTCATGTCTTCCTTTTGTACCAACTCAGTGATATATTTTAAAATATTATTTTTAATATTTTAGCTGAGTTGTTTGTTTCTTTGAGAGGTATCCTTTCAGATATCTCTTCTGCCAGACTGCTGAGAATAGAAGTAAAACGTCGTTTAGTTGTCCTGTTTCTCTTCTATCTAGTCTATTGTCTCACTAAATAAAAACACCTGATTATGTTGTTAGCCTCTAGGTATAGGTAAATTTTACTACAACTCTATTCTCAATTATAAATTGTTTGAAGGATGGAGATTTCTGGTCAAGATGGTGGCGTAGGTAAAGGCGGTATCGCGTCCTCCCACAACTACATCAAACTTACAACTAAACTATAGAACAACCATCATTCAAAGCCACCTGAAATCAAGCTGAATGGAAGTCCTACAACTACAAAATTAAAGAAGAAGCCACATTGAGAATGGTAAGAGGGGCAGAGGTGTGACGGGCTGATCCCACACCCAAGTGTGGCAGATAAAAATTAGGAGGAGAATACCTAGGCTGGGAAGGTCCTCTCTGTGGATTAAGAGGTCCCTGTCTCACATCAGGTGCCCTGCTCAGGGTTTCAGTGCCAGGAAGAGAAGTCCCCATAACTTCTGGCTGGAAAAACCAGCTGGAATGAGGCTCAGGGAGGCTGAGGCGACTGGAACCCCAGGCAGCTTCTCTTAAAGAGCCTGTACATGGACCTATTTTGACTTGCTCCCTCTAAGCTCCGAGGGAAAGCAGCCTGAGGGGCACCAGAGACATACAGGAAAGAACTAAGCTGTTTGGGATTGGAGTGAGGGCTGGAGCGGGGACTTTCTCTAGGACAAATGTGCTGTCAGAGGCCTTTGTTCCTTTGGTGAGCCCTTCACTGGGGTGGCAGACAGCCACCATATCTGGGACTCTCGCAACTTGGCTCACACTGTTTGCATCACTCCGGTGATTCCCTGAGGCCTTGCCTCACCCAGCTTTTACGCCCACCCAAGCTGTTGCCACTTGCTTTACCATAGAATTGGCCTGTCTTGGATCCTCCTTCAGGTTTTCCTGAATTCTTTCAAACAAGCAGCATCTGGTCTCAGCTAGCGCCATACCTCCTGTTAAGTAAAACATAGAAACAAATGCAGGATGGCAGCCAAAATGAGGAAACAAAGAAACAGGTCCCAAATGAAAGAACAGAATAAAACTTCAAGAAAAGAACTAAGCAACCTAATAGATGCTGAGTTCAAAACACTGCTTATAAGAATATTCAGTGAACTTAGTGAGAACCTCAGTGAACTTAGTAAGGGCCTCAAGAGCATAAAAAAGGACCAGTCAGAAATGAAGGAGACATTAACTGAAATAAAGAATAATTTACACAGATTCAATAGTAGAGTACGTAAATACAAGAAGCAAAGCATCGATTTGAAATACAAGGAAGCAGAAAACACCCAATCAGAACAGCAAAAAATAAAAATAAAAAAGAATCCCAAAAAATGAGGATAGTGTAAGGAGCCTCAGGGACAACTTCAAGCGTGCCAACATTCACACTTTGGGGGTGCTAGAAGGAGAAGACAGAGAGCAAGAAATCAAATACCTATTTGAAACAATAATGGCAGAAAACTTCAAATTGGTGAAGTAAACAGACATACAAGTCCAGGAAGCACAGAGGGACCCAAACAAGATGAACCCCAAGATGCCCACACCAAGACACATCATCATCAAAATGCAAAAGGTTCAAGACAAAGAGAGAATCTTACAAGCAGCAAGAGAAAAGCAATTAGTTACCTACAAGGGAGTTCCCATAAGTCTGTCAGCTGATTTCTCAAAAGAAACTTTGCATGCCAGAAGGGAGAGGCAAGAAATATTCAGAGTAATGAAAAGCAAGAACCTACAACCAAGATTACTCTATCCTGCAAAGCTGTCATTTAGAATCAATGACCATATAGAGTTTCCCAGACAAGGAAAAGCTAAAGGAGTTCATCACCACGAAACCATTATTATATGAAATGTAGAAGGGTCTTCTTGAAGAAAAATATAAAAATATATGAACAAACAAAATGGCAATGAATACATACCTATCAACAATTGAATCTACAAACAAAATGAACAAGCAGAACAGAAACATTCTCATAGATACAGAGAACATTATGTTGGTTGCCAGATGGAAGGGGGTTTGGGGGAAGGGGTAAAAAAATTGGAGAGAGAAACCACAGAACTTATATGCATGTTTGCATGAACAGTGGACATGGACAACAAACTGGGGACAGGGCGGGGAGGGAGGGGGAGGAGGGAATCAGTGGGGGAAAAAGGAGAAAAATCTGTAACAAAAATTAATTTAAAAAAAAGTGGAATCAGGATTAAAAAAAAAAAAAGAAGTACAAATTGGTTGCTGGACTGACAAATCTCAAAGAGAAGGGGGATTGGGGAGTGGGAAGAAATAAACCAAAGAACTTATATGCATATATGTGTAACCAATGGACACAGACAACAGTGTGGGAAAAGACAGGATGGGGGTGGGAGTGGGGAGGAGGGGGTCAAAGGGGGAAAAATGAGGAACATCTATAATACATTTAACAATAAAGATAAGTTTTAAAAAAATGTTTGAAGGATGGAATGGCCCATGTTCTAGATTGTTTATAGTTTCTGAAGGGTTTAGTACAAGATACTGCATGTAATAGATGACTAGTAAATAGCTGTTTTTTAAAATGCATCATTGATGTAAGCACCATGTTTTCTCTAGGTTGGTGTGTGGGACAGTCGATATAAACAATGTGAACAATCAAACGTGGTAGTCATACTTCTGACAATGAATTCACTATTTAAGTTGAATAGAAAAGATGCATTACTTTCTTGTTGAATAAAAAATTAATTTCTTACTTTGTATTAAAGCCCTTCAAAATTTACTATAAGATTACCAGATAACGTGAAGGTTAATAGAAGTTTCACAATATTGAAGTTTGACCAACTTGGGATTTGAATCCCAGCACTATAATAACTAGTTAAATGACTTTGAGTAAATAGTTATTCATTACTCAATTACTAATCCAACAACACACATCGAGCATCTATAATATGCCAAACATTGTGCTAGGCACATAACATCAGCACAGATGTGATTCTTGTCTTCGTGATGGTTACAAACAGGCAGGAAGATATGCATTAACGAGTAAACTAACATTACCTATGAATAAAGTGTTACTTAGGAATACAATTAGTTTTCATTTATTTTATTCTCTTCTCTCCCTCTCAAAAAATTGTGTTTTCATCAATACTATAAAAGTACAAATGAATACACTTCAACTTCTAGCCAATGCCTCCCACTTGTAAACACAGAAGACATGGAAGTCTAGAAAAGGCAGCCTGTGAGGATGAGGACTAGTCCTCTTATCAAATATAATATAATCAGTTCCTATCCAGAGCAAAGGATGGGTGAGGATTGGACCTGAGAATAAAAAGGCCAAGAATTGGGATGTAGTCCACTAATATTACAGATACAATGGACCATAAACTTTTATTTATTAATTACATCAAAAATTACATATATACAGTATTACAATTATTGAGGACCTCAGGGTTGTTTTATTTATTTATTTTTTAAAGTTAATACACAAACTATTTTTTTATTTTTTATTATTTTTGTCTTTTTGTTTGCTTGATTTTTGTACCACCTGCCCCTAGCAGGAACCAAACCTGGGACTCTCTGGTTACAGGCCAATGCTCAACCGCTGAGGCAAACTGGCCAGGGCCACTAAAAATTTATTTAAAAAAAAAATTAGAAATAGCATTATAAAAGTTTTTTTCAATTAATTTATTTATTTTTGTTACAGATGTTTCTCATTTTCCCCCCACTGATTGGCCTCCCCCTCCCTCCCTGCCCTGTCCCCAGCTTTATTGTCCATGTCCATTGTTCAAGCATACATGCATATAAGTTCTGTGGTTTACCCCCCCCCATACCCTCTTCTGGAGATTGTCTATTTGTACCCCACTTCCACATCTCTGGGACCACCCCATTCCTCAGAGTGTTATGTTCATTATATTCCACAAATAAGTGAGATCATGTAATATTTGTCTTTTTCTGTTTGGCTTGTTTCACATAGGATAATACTTTACAGGTCCCTCCATGTCGCCTCAAAGGATAAGAGATCTTTCTTTCTTACAGCTGCATAGTACTCCATTGTGTATATGTACCACTGCTTTTTTATCCATTCGTCTACTGATGGACATTTGGGCTGTTTAAAGATCTTAGCTATTGTAAATAGTGCTGCTATGAACATGGGGGTACACATTCTTTCTGATTGATGTTTCAGGCTTCTCAGGGTATATTCCTAGATGTGGGATCACTGGGTCAAATGGAAGTTCAATTTTTAATTTTTTGAAGCAACACCATATTGTTTTCAATAGTGGCTGCACCATTTTGCATTCCAACCAGCAGTGTACTAGAGTCCCCTTTTCCCCACACCCTCGCCAACACTTGTTGTTTGATGATTTGTTGATGGTGGCCATTCTGACAGGTGTGAGGTGATACCTCATTGTTGTTTTAATCTGTATCTCTCTGATGATTAGTGACATTGAGCATTTCTTCATATGTCTCTTAGCCATCCGTACGTTCTATTTGGAGAGGTGTCCATTTAGTTCCTCTGCCCATTTTTTAATTGTTTTTTTTTTTGTCGTCCTTTTGTTGAGTTGTATGAGCACTCTATATATTTTGAAAATTAACCTCTTATCTAATGTATCATTGGCAGTTATGCTCTCCCATACAGTGGTTGCCTATCCATTTTGGTGGTTGTTTCTTTTGCTGTGCAGAAGCTTTTTAGTTTGATGTAGTTCTGTGTGTTGATTTTCTCCTTTGTTTCTGTTGCCTTAGGTGATGTATCAGTAAAAATTCTACTATGTATGAAGTCTGAAATTTTGTTGCCTACATTTTCTTCTAGGATTACTATGTATTCACGAATCACATTTAAGACTTTTATGCATTTTGAGTTTATTCTTGTGTATGGTGTAAGTTGATGGTCTAGTTACATTTTTTTACATGTAGCTGTCCAATTTTCCCAACACCATTTATTAAAGAGGCTGTCTTTACTCCACTGCATGCTCTTGCCAACTTTGTCAAATATTAATTGAGCATAATGTCTTGGGTCCATTTCTGGGTTCTCTATTCTGTTCCACTGATCCATCTTCCAGTTCTTGTGCCAGTACCAGGCTGTTTTGATTACAGTGGCTTTGTAATATAACCTGAAACCTGGTAATGTGATCCCTCCAACTCTGTTCTTCTTTTTCAAGATTGCTGTGGCTATTCGGGGTATTTTATGGTTCCATATGAACTTTTGAAGTATTTGTTTTAGTTCTGTGAAGTATGTCATTGGTATTTTGATGGGATTGCATTAAATATATAGATTGCTTGGAGTAGTATGGACATTTTAAGGATGTTAATTCTTCCAATCCATGAACAAGGTATGTGCTTCTACTTTTTTATATCTTCCTCTATTTCTTTCTTCAATGACCTGTAGTTTTCTGCAAATAGGTCCATTATTTCTTTGGTTAAATTTTTTCCTAGGTATCTTAAGTTTTTTTTTTTTTTTGCTGCAATGGTAAATGGATTTGTTTTTTCAGGTTCTCTTTGTGTGAGTTCATGATTGGTGTATAATAATCCCATCAATTTCTTGATGTTAATTTTGTATCCTTCTATTTTGCCAAATTCATTTATCAAGTATAGAAAAATTTTGATGGAGTCTTTGGGGTTTTCTACATAAAGTATCATGTCATCTATGAATAATGACAGTTTCACTTCCTCCTTTCCAATTTGGATCCCTTTTATTTTTTCTTCTTGTCTGATTCCTGTGGATAAAACTTCCAGTACTGTGTTAAATAAGAGTGGTGATAGTGAGCATCCTTGTCTTGTTTCTGTTCTTAAGAGAAATCCTTTCAGTTTTTCCCCATTGAGTATGATATTGGTTGTAAGTCTTTCATATATGGCCTTTATTATGTTGAGATATGATCCCACTATTCCCAGATTGCTGAGTGTTTTTATCAGAAATGGGTGCTGGATTTCATCAAATGCTTTTTCAGCATCTATTGATATGATCATATAATTTTTATCTTTCATTTTGTTTACATGGTGTATCACATTAATTGATTTGCAAATATTGTATCAGCCTTGCATCCCTGGGATGAATCCTATTTGGTCATGGTGAATAATTATTTTGATCTATTGCTGGATTTGATTTGCTAGTATTTTGTTCAAGATTTTGGCATCTATGTTCATCAGGGATATTGGCCTGTAGTTTTTTTCTTTGTAGTGTCTTTTTCTGGTTTTGTATTTAGAATTATGCTGGCCTCATGAAACACGTCTGGAAGTGTTCTTTCTTCTTGAATTTTTTGAAATAATTTGAGGAAAATGGGTATTAGTTCTTTGAATGTTTGGTAAAATCCCCCCATGAAGTCATCCAGGCCTGGGCTTTTGTTTGCTGGGAGAGTCTTGATTATATCCTCAACTTCTTTTGTTGTTATTGGTCTGTTCAAGTTTTTTATCTCTTCCCGGTTCAGTTTTGGGAGACTATGTGTTTTTAGAAATTTGTCCATTTTGCTTAGATTGTCAAATTTGTTGCTGTATAATTGTTCATAATATTTGTTCACAATCCTTTGTATTTCTGTGGTGTTGGTTATTATTTCTCCTCTTTCATTTCTGATATTGTGTATTTGGGTTCTCTCTCTTTGTTTCTTGGTGAGTCTAGCTAAAGGTCCATCAATCTTGTTTATCTTTTCAAAGAACCAGCTCTTTGTTTCATTGATCTTTTGAATTGTTTTTTTGGTCTCCATGTCATTTATTTCTGCTCTGATATTTACTATTTTCTTCCTTCTACTTGCTCTGGGGTTCTTTTTGTTGTTGTTGTTGTTTGCTTTCTAGTTGTTTTAAGTTTTGAGGTTAGTCTATTAGAAATTTTTCTTGCTTCTTGGGGTAGGCCTGTAGTGCTATGAACTTCCCTCTCAGAACTGCTTTCGCTGCATCCCATAGATTTTGTGTTGTTGTGTGTTCATTTTCATCGGTTTCCAGGAATTTTTTTTCTTCCTTGATTCCATGGTAACCCATTCATTGTTCAATAACATGCTATTTAGCCTCCAAGTGTTCAAATGTCTTTGCACATTGTTGTTGCAGTTGATTTCTAGTTTCATGCCTTTGTGATCTGAGAAGATGCTTGATATGATTTCAGTCTTGTTGAACTTGTAGAGACTTAGTTGTTCCCTAACATGTGGTCTATCTTAGAGAATGTCCCATGTGCACTTGAGAAGAATGTGAATTTTGAAGTTTTGGGCTGTAATTCTCGCTAGATATCTATTAAATTCATTTGATCTATCGTTTCATTTAGATTCTGTGTTTCCTTGTTAATTTTTTGTCTAGATGATCTATACAGTGATGTCAGTGGGGTGTTGAAGTCCTCTGCTATGATTATATTACTGTCGATTTCTCCTTTATAGTCCTCCAGAAGACTTAATATATGTTGGTGCTCCTATATGGGGTGCATATGTTTACCAAGGTTATCTCTTCCTGTTGGATAGATTCTTTCAAAATTATGTAGTGGCCTTCTTTGTCTCTAGTTATGGCCTACAATTTGAAATCTACTGTATCAGATATGAGTAGTGGTACCCCAGCTTTTTTTTGCTTTCTGTTTGCTTGAAAGATTCTTTTTCATCCCTTTACTTTTAACCTATGTGAGTCTTTTGTTGTAAGGTGGGTCTCTTGTAAAATACATATATGTGAGTCATGCTTTCTTATCCAGTCAGCTACTCTGTGTCTTTTTATCAGAGCATTCAAACCATTCACATTTAAGGTGATAATTGATATGTACTTATTTATTGCCAGTTTTGTTTAGTGTGGTTCTATTTTTCTTCCTATGTCTTTTACTAATTACAGCAGTCCTTTTAGCATATCTTGCAGTGCTGGTTTGGGGTTAGTATATTCCCCTAGCCTTTTTTTTTTTTTGTCTGTGAAGCACTTTATTTGACCTATTTTGAATGATAGTGTTGCTGGATAGAGTACTCTTGGATTCAGATACTTGTTTTTTATGACCTTGATTACTTTATGTCACTCCCTTCTGGCCTGTAGTGTTTCTGTTGAGAAGTCTGCTGAGAGCCATATGGGGTTTTCTTTGTAGGTAACCTGTTGCTTATCTCTTGCTTTCTTTAGGATTCTCTCTTTGTCTTAACTTTTTGGCATTTTAATTACTATGTGTGTTGGTGTGGGCCTGTTTGTGTTCTTTTACTTGGGGCTCTCTGTGATTCTTGAACTTGAATGTCTTCTTCCTTCATCAAGTTAGGAATGTTTTCTGTCACTATCTCTTCAATTATACTCTCTAACCCTTGCCCATTTTCTTTCTCTTTGGGGACTCCTATGATGCAAATGTTATTATGTTTCCAGTTGTCCCACAGTTCTCTTAAGCTATTTCCTGGTTTTTAGTTGTTTTTTCCTTTTGGTCTTCTGATTGATTGATTTTTTTCTACCCTGTCTTCTAATTCACTGATCTGGCCCTTGGCTTCCTCTACTCTGCTGGTTAGTCCTTCCAATGTGTTCTTAATTTCTACTATATCATTCTTCATTTTTACTTGGTTGGTTTTTAACGTTTCTATATCTTTACTCATGGTACTGATGTCCTTATTCATGTTGTTGAGCTTCCTCAAGATCATGGCTTTGAACTCTACCTCTGATAATTTGTTTAGCTGCATTCCATTTATCTCATATTCGATAGAGTTCTCTTGTTCTTTCATTTGGGATTTGTTTGTTTGTTTCACCATTTTGGCCATCCCAGTGGGTTTTGGAGCCTCCCAAGTGTTTCTGTGGGTGTTGGTGTTCTGCTGTTTGTGGCTCCCTTTACTGGGTTTGCATGAGCCTGGGTGGGCCCACTTTAAACACCACTGTCAAGTCTTATTTTCCTGGGTAGATTTGTAACCCATGAAAGGTTCAGTTATCCTCTAGCTTATTCCTGGAGGCTAGTAGTCTCAGTTACTCATTGCCTTGGAATGTAACCCTGGTGTTCTCCATAAGCGGATATCCAGAGGGTAGAATAGATAATGGCTGTTAATGAGCCTCAATTTGCATTTCTTTGCCTCACCTGGGAAAGGCTGAATGTCTGAGGGGTAGCTGCTGCTTTTCCTGACAGGTATGGGAAATAGCACACTCGCCACCATCCTTTGAGATGCAACTTGAACTCTGAGTGCCCTCCAAATCGCGGGTATTGCCATAGAGATCCAGCCCAGTCTGCCCTTCCTCTGCCAGAGCCCCCAGGTAAGTCGCTATGGCTATTTTAGAGCTCTGTCCTGGCTCTCTGTGCTTGGAGCACGGTTGGTCTTTATTCCCCAAGGGTGCTTCTCACAGCTAAGACTGCTGCTGTCCATGGGCTCCCAGCCTGCCACCCTCTTGTGCCTGTGCAGATCCTACTAGTGTCCCTGGTTATATGTTCCTGTCCTGCTGCTTTTCTGTTGCCTTTTTTTCTGAGGATTTATCTTTATTTTAGTTGTAATTCCCATTTGCTCCTGGGAGAACAACTGTGTAGCTTCCATTCACTCCGCCTCCATTTTTCCATCTTCTATGCCTATCTTGTGAGCAGCTGGGTTGCACAGGCCTCTCTGGTGCCCCCACACTCCGCAGGTCCCACGGGTAACTGGATCGCACAGTCCATTTGGGGACCCGGCTCTATGCCTATCTTATGGGCTGCTGGGTCACACAGGCTTCTCTGGTGGGTAACTAGATGGCACAGTCCCTGATGGGTTGTGCAGGCCTCTCCAGTTCTTCAGCACCTAGCAGGTCCCATGGGTAACAGATTGCACAGTCCCTGCTGGGTCACACAGGCCTCTGGTGTTTTAGCACCCCACAGGTCCCGATTGTAACTAGGTTGCACAGTCCCTGCTGGGTCACACAGGCTTCTCTGGTGCTCCCACACCCTGCAGGTCCTGCAGGCAGGCAGCTGGATCACACCAGCCCCTCTAGGTCTCTGGCTTTGCATTGCTCTTGTGGGCTGCTGGGTCGCACAGGATTCTTTGGTGCCCTAGCACCCCGCAGGACCCACAGGCAGCTAGATCGCACCAGTCCCTCTTGGGCTTTGGCTTCCCACTGCTCTTGTGAGCTGCTGGACCACACAGGCCTCTGTGGAGCCCCAGGTCCCACTGTAGGCGGCTGAGGAGTGCTGCTGCCCCGTGGGGCTCAACTCCTGCTCAGCTTTTGCTATAGTTTTTCGGGATGGGTCTCAGCTGCTGGTCTGTACTTCTGTTGCCTGGGGATGGATGTCTGCTCCCCTCCTCTGATGCTGGGGCTATATCTCAACTCTGATCTGCCTGCTAGTGTGGGGGATGGTGCTGGGCTCCTGGCTGTCCACAGCTTCCCCATCTGGCTCCTTGGCAGCTCCACTACTGTGCACTGGTCTGTATTGACACAAAGTGTCCACTGGTTCGATGGTGGCAGGTGCGTGGTGGGCTCAGGTTGCTGGGCTCTAGTCGCTCCCACTCCCTCCTCCCAGGGAAAACTCAGGACCTTTCAAAATGGTGGGACTTCCCCGTGGCACAGGGAGAAGCGCCCTGAAGAGCCACTTACTGGGGTAGCCTGCTTCTCCCCATCCATAGCACAGAAACCTTCTGCTCCATGTCTCTGCACTGCAGGAGTTTGGTCGTCCTTCATGTCTACTCATACTATCTCACACACTAGCTCACTCTCTCACACACTCACCCTCCCTCCGGTCCTGCCTGCTGCCATCTTCCTAGGGTTGTTTTATTTAATCTGAAGAACTGAGAAGAAAGCAAAAGAGTATTTTCCTACACTGAATCTGAACCCAAATGTGTCTAACTTCAAAATATGACATCTAATGTTCTTGGCGACCTCTTAAAAAGTTTAGGTAATTTTAGAACAATAACATTCTAAACAATAAAAAGAAGTATAATTTCACATGTATTTTTTTATAATGACCACTGCATTAAGTCCCACTTTTAAAGTTTAATATTATTGTTTTTGTAGATGAAGCATTGGAGATTTTTAAGAAATGCTATTTAAATCATTTATAAGACTGGGAAAAAATGACATTTAATAATAATTTCATCATTGTTTCAGGTTTGTTTATATTTCTTTGGAGGGAAATCTTTTGCTCAAGACATTTTCAATTACTTGAATATATTTGTTTATGTGATTAAATGACTGAAACTTTTCAAAATAGTGATAGACTTCCATTCAGCAAATATTCTGTTTATTAATTTAACAGCCCTTATGGGATGTGTATTAATTTAACAGCCATTCATCTACATAAAGAATTGAGTAGAGTTCTCTTTTGTCCCAAGCTTAAAATAGAACTTTAAATGAGTTTTTCCCCTCAGTCAAACTGAATATATTTTTGTGTCTTTAAAGCATAGGCTGTTCTCAGCATCTGGATTGCTCATTAATAGATCAGACATTGTTACACATACAGATTCATTCAAAATGGACTTACTATGCAACTTGAAACTCTTCTTGTCTCACAAATGATGGCGAGAGAGGACCGACCATTACCATAAAGGGATAGACCCAGGAAACCTATGAACTTCCAAGGTCAGACATACTCAGCAAACAGTTCCCTAACCCCAGGTCTGCCTGAGAAAGAATTATTTTGACAGACTGAAAAAAAAAAAAAGAAAGAGTAACACTTGCTGTACCATGAAGACTGCAATGCCACAATAGCCAATGATGGTTAAGTTCATGATGCCCTATCTGTCCTTTAATGCAGAACTTCCCTCAAAAGTCATGTGTGTGTATGTGTGTGTGTGTGTGTGTGTGTGTGTGTGTCATGCTATAGAAGCCAGCCTGAGAGAAGTGTACAACCCCTAGAATCATCATTTATGCTAAATGTTTACATGTGGCATATCATTTCATTTTCACAACAGTCCTCCAACTTAAATGCTAAATAAAATTTCATAAATAAGAGTATTACCTAAAAAAAAAAAAAGTGAGTTAATTGCCTAAGCTTTACAACTAACAAAATTAGATTTTAATCATTGTCAGAGGATGAGGCTTAATGCACTATGTTTTAGTGCCTTTCATAAATACATCAATTCAATTAATTAACAAATATTTATTGTATTAGTCATTGTAATAATGTGCTCGATTAGAGTGATGCATGTTATCTGTTATGAAATTCTAAATGTTAATGCACAATGTGCATCAACTAGAATACTATTATAATATTATTAGGTATGGTTTTTATATTATTTGATAATATTTGACCAGAGGACACAGAGATTTTTGAATCTACCCAGAAAACCATCTCCTTCTTCCACTAGGTTTCTAAAAGAGCTGTATAACACACAAGAAAGTAAGAATCAAAGTATCACTTTCTCATTTGATGTGCCCATGCCTTAAATCCTACAGTGCTGAATTCTGATAAAGTCGGGTTGTAACATGCAGTTTAAACTTTAATTCTAACTAAGCTGCTGTCCCCTTTATGCCAGAAACCCAGTCTTGCATGCTCAGTACCCTGTCAGCCATGTGATATAAAATTTAAAGAAAGGAGCTAACATGCATGTGAAGGGAGGAAGATGTGTGGCCTGCCCCAAGCAAAAGTCTACTTAATGACCATTCATGAGGAGAAAAGAAATAAGAAGATATTGAGACATGGCATACATGACCTCTTCAAACACAATAACTCCCCTTTATGCAAACACAGTTTAATCAGTGTTCTGTTCTCTGAACAATTCGAGGAGAGGTGTTCCCTTATTAGAAGGAAGACATGAAAAACCCTCTGTCCCTATAATAGCTGAAAGTAATATTTTAAAAAATGATGTCATCACAGTCATCACTGATAAGAAAAGACTACTTGGGTAACAAAACCCAGTGGCTGGTTTGGCTCAGCGGTTAGAGTATCAGCCCAGGGACCAGAGAGTCCTGGGTTTGGTTCCCGCTAAGGGCATGTACCTTGGTTGCAGTTAGTCCCTGGCCCCGGTTAGGGTTGTGCTGGTGGCAACCAGTCGATGTCTCTCTCTATCTGAAGATAAGTGCAAAAATGTCCTCGAGTGAGGATAAAAAAAAAAAAAAAAAACAGTGGGTAACAGTATGGCAAGTTAAAACCCTTAGCACAGAATACAATTTCTTACACCTCTGGGACAAATTAATGATATAACCTGAGCAAGTTCCTCAACTTTTGTGCTTTAGAATACCATTTTTGAAATGAAAGACTTTTGTAAACTAGTAATTCAGCTCTAAGGGCTTATGGTTTGTCAACTATAACTAAGATACTATCTTGACAATCTGTGAAATCTAGAGATCCTGGAGAAACGAATGCCATAAATTCAGAAGCCTAATGCCTCTTTTTAGGAAGTTGTTGTTGGATCCAAGCTAAGAAGAATGGAAACAATCTTCCAAAATTTACAAACAAACAAAAGTGATGTAACAATATGTTAAGTAGACAAAGTCCCAGATTCATCACAATTCTTCATGTTAAAAACTAACTTGACAACTAGCAAAGCATATTGTTATCCATATTGCCAGAGAGATCCTATGCAGAACCCTTTGGATCTAAATGCTGAACATTCTCTCTAATCCCAGGGCATAGTCCAAAATTTCCCTTCTCTCCAGCTCTACCCCAAGAAGAAGCAGTATTGATACACACCAGTCAAGAACATCCCATTATAAAGAGAGGAGTTTTGGGTAAAAGGGGTGAAGAAATTAAATTCTTTTTCCTCCTTGTAGTAACTTTGGGATTACTTGTTTGTCTTTCTTCCCACCCATTGTGGGTGCTCTTGGCATCCTACCAAGATCCCCTTAATACTGGCGCTTTTATGCCCTAGCTGCTGTGACTATTGGATGCAAAAGTTTCACAGCTGCCCCTCTGGAGAGAATTGCCCTTGGCCAAACAGAAGTGGATGATTACAATACTTAGCCAGTGGCCAATGACTAACTGCCCTGGGGTAAAAAGACAAGACCTGCCCTCTTCCTCATTCTGTAAACAACTCTTCTGGGCACTTTATGTCCCAGGAATTCCCCATGAAACCAGGCTGAAACTAGTGTGATGTTAAACTACTGCCTTGCTTAGCTTTCTTCCTTGTTCTACCCCGGTGCTTCTTCTGAGAGTACTCCCCTCAGTAAATCACTAGAAAAAAATTCTGATTACAGACTCTATGTAGTGTACCTAATCTAAGACCCACCTGTGAACCTGGCAATGAAAGGCAGCCTTGGGACCATCCCAGGCTGAGTGGAGGCCTATTTGCATCAAATGGCACTGGACCAGTGATGTCCAAGAAAAGGATGCCTGAGCTCTGTCCCTCTGTGGGAATGGGTCTGTTTCTGTTTACTTTTCGGGCCTCTTCTCATAATCAGAGTAAAGATCTGGAAGACTGAGATCAGAATATGAGACCAAAGAAATGGGGCCAAGAAAGCTACGTACAGAACACTTCAAACATTGGGTTCACAACACAACTTCTGCACTGACCCTTTGTTGTCAAACTCTGCTTCTACCTCTCAGCCCCTAACAACCAATGGTTTCATCCTTATAGTTTCTGCCTTACCAAAATGTCATATAAATGAAATTACATATTACATAATGTTTGAGATCTGGTTTCTTTCAAGAAAACTGTCTTTAAGATTCTTCCATCTTGTTGGGTGCATCAACAGTTGTTCATTTTGGTACTGCAGTTTAGTATTTCAGTGTATAGAGGTACTAAAATTGTTCATCCATTAAGTGGTTGAAGGACATCTGTGTTTTTTCCAGTTTTTAGTGATAAGAATAAAGATGGTATAAACAACTGTGTAGTTGTCTTTGTATAAACATACACTTTCATTTTCCATGAGTAGATACCTAGCAGGCAGGGAAATTGCTGTGTGAAATGGTAGTTGATTGTTTAGCTTTCTAAAAATTTATCAAACTGATATCTAAAGTAGCTGATCCATTTTGAATTCCTGCCAAAAGGAAAATGAGTGTCAGGTCATGCAACATTGTGCTGGCCGTTGTAATTACATCGTTATTATATTTTAATTGAAATAGGCGCCAAAGCTGCAAAATACAAGAGTAATATCATATAGTTATTATTTTAATAAAAAGTCACTTTAATTTTTATATTGTCAGGTCAAAAGTGAAAGTATTTAGTAAAGTTTTCAAAAGTATAGTGGAGCGATGATGCCATACATGCAGACCTGCAGAAACAGACACGCTCTCACTTTCACATACCCACACATATACACCTCATCTCGTTTCAAAAATTATTTCAGGGGCTTCAAATAATTTAGAAGTAGTATTTATAACTCTATAATATATTATTCATATTTTCACAAATATATGTAATCACTATATATTTGGTAGTACTATACTAAGTTTTCAGCTTATTTCAATCAATTATATGTAGTACGTAACTGATGTTAGAGCTTTTGCGATTAATATGGCAAAAATAATACAGTTTAAAAAATAGTTATATTTTAATCTATCCTACTAATGCTATATAATATTTAAAAATTAAATACATTTATGTTCAGTCATCATCCTTTAATAAAAATCATATTAATATGCTCCTAGATATGTGCACATGATAATTTTTGATAAGGCTGTTAAATAAAATTCACCAACATAATTTCTATTTCATATTCTATTTATAGTTTCTGCTTTATGAATTCCACAAAACAAATGATGACTATTAGATACATATAATAATATATGGAAAGAGGAAGAAAAGTAACCTGACAATTCATTTCAGTATCTGACTCATTGTAGGAATTCAATTTCACTTTTTCCCCCTGAAAGATAATTATTTCATTCATTGCTTTGTATTTAACAACAATGACTTTCTAACTTTGAATCTTTTCATTGTATGTGGTTACTCTGAAAGAACATCAAATGTAAGTTATGTTTAAGCAGGCAAATCAAAGCAGCTTCATTGATTAATAATTTGGCAAGTTGGCAAACATTTCTAATTAATCTAGTCCTGTTTTTTAATTGGTTTCAACAACCCCCTTATTTCATATCCTTATGTTAATATTTCTTCTCATGTAATTTATGTTGTCCTGTTCTGTAATATTATATAATTATTTGTTACTACCCTGGGCTGTGTGAGTAAAGAAATGGAGAGAAATTGGTTAGTATTTCTGCAGAAACACAATGTTTAGTTGGCTAAGCTGGGACTATACCCCAGATTCATTAGTCATTATTTCTTGAAATTTTATTTATCTATTTTGTTTTCTTTAATCAGTCTATAGGTTTGAAGTATTTTGAAAGACAGAAACAATACAATAATGTAGTATGTGATTTAGATAAAAATTTCCTATCATATAAAAATGATGTGACCCTGGCTGGTTGCTCAGTGGTTAGAGCGTTGGCCGATGGACTCGAGAGACCAGGGTTCGGCTCCCGCTAAGGGTACATACCTCAGTTGCAGTTTGTCCCCGGCCCCAGTTGGGGTCATGTGGGTGGCAACCACTCGACGTGTCTCTTTCACATCAATGTTTCTCTCTCTCTTCCTCCCTCTCTCCCTCCTGCTCTGTCTGAAGATAAAGTGCAAAAATGTCCTGCGGTGAGGACAAAATAAATAAATAAAATAATAATAAAAATGATGTAAATACTTTGTCAAAAATAGGTAAGACATGTTTAAAATACAAAAAAATTAAGAAATGACAATTATATTAAAAAAACAATTTTTACAACTATTCAGACTCTTCTGTGTACTGAGACACAAATAGAATCTTGAGAATGACTGACAAGTTGTTTCCCCTGTCCTCCAACCATGAATGCATCATGTTTATTCTTGTTCAAAGAGGGTGACAGAAGATGAGAAGGAATTGAATGGCCTTAAAAAAATATATAAAACACACATGACAGGTGCCATATGGCTCCTCCATCACTGTGTGGAACAATCATCTGCTTGCCCATGTTCGGTTTCCTAAACCTGCATTGTTATGAGACAAGGTCAATAAAGCATATTTTTACATTATTCCATCATGTTACTCAAAATACAAGTATTATTTTTAATCACAATTCAATTATCATAAATTCTTTTATAATAAACATAATAAAACATTTCATGTCATTTAATATGCCATCAAATAAAAGAAAATTAAGACTTCCAACTGACTTTATAAAGTTGATATTACTCAGATATTAGAACCAGATGAAAGCAGTAAATATAAATTACCATTCAATATTCCCCATGAATATAAACACAAAAATTCTTAACAAAATGTATAATAAAATGTATAATTTACATGTATTTGAATTTATATATAAGAATTTTTTATAATTATACTATCTACTCGTATAATTCACATGTATTTGAATTCATATATAATAATTATATATAATTATACTATCTACTCTTATTCCAGTGACATGAACTGCTTCAAATTCAAAAAGCAATGTAATCCACTATATTACAGTGCTAAAGAAAAAAATTACATAATCGTTCCAATCAATGCAGAAAGATCATTTGATGAAATGGAAGACCCATTAAGGATAAAACCTCTCAGGAGGAAAAAAAAAAAAAAATAGAGGGAAACTTTCTTAATTTGATAGCTCCTATAAAAATACTACAGCTAATTTTATATTTAATGTGAAAGATTAAATGTCTTTCTCTTAATATTAGGAACATGACAAGAATGTCTACTTTTACCACTTATTCAACATAGTGGTGGCAATCCTAGCCAGTAAAATGAAGCAAGTAAAGGAAATAAAAGACACACATATTTAGAATATTATATATTAATATTTAGAAACATTATATTTTTAATTCTGATAGAAAAAGGAAAAGGCTCTGGACACTGGAGCCTCTTTAGCATGAATATCCAGTGTCTGAAAACAAAGCTTCTAGCACCTTTTGTTGAAAAGATTATCTTTCCTGCCTGCTGGAGTGGCTTGGTTGAGCTTCGTCCAGTGCACTGAAAGGTTGCCGGTTCAATTTCCAGTAGGGACACATACTGATGTTTCTTTCTCACCTCGATGTTTCTCTCTCTCTCTCTCTTTTCCTCTCTCTAAACATGTTCTCAGATGAAGATTTAAAAAAATAAAGTCTCTTTCTTCCATTGTATTCCCTTTGCTTTTTTATCAAAGATCAGTTGAATACATTTGTGTGGGTCTATTTCGGGGCTCTATATTCTGTTCCATCCATCCATCCATTTTCTGTTTTTTACTCTCCACACTGTCCTGATTTCTGTAGCTTCACGGTAGGACCTTAACTTCATTGGATATCACCAGTCCTCCAACTTCATTCTCTTTCTTCCATATTGTGTTGATTATTGTGTATCCCTTGGTCTTTCATAGAAAGTTTAAAATCAGTTTGTCATATCCACAAATCATTTTCTGAGATTTTATTGTGATTCCATTTAAAAAATAGATCAAGATGGGAAGAGCTGGCATTTTGACAACATATTGAACGTGGAATATTTCTCCATTTCTTTAGTTTTTCTTTTATTTTGTTCATTAATTTTATAATTTTTCTCATAGAGATCCTGTGCAGTATGTGTGTGTGTGTATATAATTACACTTATATATATATATATATATATATATATATATATATAATTTTTAATTTTTGTTGAATGTATTCTACTTTAGCACACATTCTTTAAATTTAAATTTCAGGGTTATATAAGGATTAACATTTATTTCTGGAGTTACTATGTATCATATTCCACCTGAATAAGATATAAAATTTATACCTCTCTCAATTTTCTTTACATCTGGCACCATCTATATTGAAAACATGTTAGGTGATAAACCAGAAAGTATTATTAAATTTGTGCTAATACTATCATCTATCAACCCTAGACAAACACTGAGTTCTAGTATTTTTAATTGCCATGACTCTTTCTTTTTATTTGTTTTTTCTCTATTGATTTTAGAGAGAGAGGAAAGAGCAGGGAGAAAGAGATAGACACATCGATGAGAAAGAACATCGATTGGCCGCCTCCTGCATGCCCCCCACTGGGAATTTGGCCACAACCTGGGCATGTGCCCTGACCAGGAATCAACCAGTGACCTTTTGGTGCATGAGTCTATGCTCAACCCCTGAGCCACATCGGCTTGGCATAGTGAATTGGCCCAATAATATTCTTACGCTCCAACCCAGTTTGGTTGGTATGCTTTTCAGTATACTAAGGCAGATCTAGCCAGAAGAATAGAAACAATCATCTTGAGTCAGTTGATTTGATTTGGACCAGAGGGCACAAAACATGACAAAAGTAGTAAATGAGAAAAGTCTTCAGATCGCTTAACCTGAGATTGTGGTCTCAGTAGGGCAGTGGCAGAACAGAGAATTGGTCAGAAATACAACAAGAGGATCCTGAAAATAAAAGAGCTATCGAGAGAGGCTTATAACTGTCACATAACCTTGACCTGTGAAGTGGCCATGACACATACAAGGGAAACCACTGGTCAGGAACCAAGCTCTCTACACACCACAGCTGAGGGGAAGGCTGCACGTGGGAATGGGGAAGATTTGAAATGACAAAAGTTCACATGTGTATGGCTGACTTGGGCGCTACATGCACCCACAAGCAAAACACGAGAGGATTCATTGAAATTCAAAATTCACAGGAGAATTAAAACCTGCTTGAAAGTTGAATACAAAACCCGATGTATACACACATCCATCGGTTAAAAAGGTGAAATTTTACTGACTTAGTGTTTATTCACAATCTTTGACCAATCAGTGACTGACAGCTAAACTTTGCAAACACGACACTGATCTGTACTTTGTCAAGATAAAAAATTTAAAAATAATAAAAATTAACTGAACAAAGATGTCATTGTCTCTATACCATGGGGAAGGCAACTTACTACAGAAGTAATGAAACCAAGTGGTGGTGTTCAGGTTCATTTTCTCCCAAAATCAAAGATCAAATTCATGGACAAAGGGGTAAGAGAAAGGAAAGTTTATTTGAAAGATAGATACACTCCCTGCGGTGGGAAGAGGACCCAAGTGGGTTGCCCTGGGGCTCTGCTGTCTAGGGGTAAATATATACTTTGCTAACCTCTGATTGGTTCTTTCAAGGAATTCTTTCTCAACAATATCTATACATTTTAAAGCTTGTGTTTCCCACCTGACTGGGTTCAGCCCTGGGTCATCTATAGGGGCCTTAGGTGCTCCCCTTTTTTGATCATTTCAATTTCCCTCAGACTACAAGTGAGGAGGACAGGAAACACCCTTGGAGCAACTCTTTGCTTGCTTTTGATTTCTCCCCTAACCTTGGTTTCTTATAATCCTTTTAAGGCTACCTGGCTTTTTGTTACAGATGTTTCTCCTTTTCCCCCACTGATTCCCCCATCTCCCTCCCTCCCTCCTTCCCCGCCCTGTCCCCAGCTTTGTTGTCCATGTCCATTGGTTATGCATACATACATATAAGTTCTGTGGTTTATCTCTCCCCCACCATGCCCTTTTCTGGGGATTATTAGTCTGTACCCCACTTCCACATCTCTGGGACTACCCCATTCCTCAGACTGTTATGTTCAATATATTTCACAAATAAGTGAGATCATATGGGAGGTATCCTTCTTGATGATGGTAAAGGAATGGCCCTCAGGTTTGACAAATACACTACAGATATGTCGGAGATGTCTATTCACAATTGTAAGTCCTTTTAGTAAATGCTCTAAGAAAGGGTTGTCAGGGACCTATCATCAGAAGTTGGCTAAACCAAACAGTAAATTCTTCTGGTGGTGTTTTCTCGGGCAGGTGTTTTAATGGAACCTTTGGGTCACAGACACACAGCCTTATGTTGCCAGAAGCTAATCTCGAGTTTAATAAAATCCCTTAGTGCAGAGGTTTGGCGGAAGTGTTAAGTGCTAAGTGTTCCACAGTTCTCAATAATAGGAATGCAAAATGGTACAGACACTTTGAAAAGTAGTTTGGCAGTTTCTTACAAAACCTGAATACACTTTTGCCATAAGACCCGGCAATCACTCTTCTTGGAATCCATAATTCCAAAACTTGGAAGCAACCAAGGTGTTCTTCAGTAGGCGAATTGACTAATAAATGCAGCACTCCAGACAATAAAATAGTATTTATTTCCCAGAAGAAATGAGCTACAAAGCCATGCATAAAAAGGCATGAAGCAAATATAAATTCGCATGTAAAAGAAGCCAATCTGAAAAGGATACATATTGCATGATTCCAACTATACAGGAAAGGCAAAACTATCTAGATAGTAAAAAGATCAGGGGGAAGGGAGGAAGGAGAGATTGATATTTGAAGGGAAAAAAAGAAGATTTTTAGATAAGGGAAACTGCTGTGTACCATAATTATCATGGTAGATACATATCATTTATACATTTGTCCAAAGACCAGATTGTTCAACATCAAGAATGATCCCTAATGTAAACTGGACCTTGGTGATAATGATGTGTCCATGTAGCTTAATAAATTATAACAAAGGTACTATTTAGACAGAGGATGTTGATAGTGGGGGATGTCATGCATTATGTGAGGGCAGGTGGGATATGGGAAATCTCTCCATCTTCCTTTTACTTTTGCTGTGAACACAAAATTCTATTTTGAAAATGGATGAAATCAAGTTCATGATGCATACACTGAACATTAAAATTGTTCAGAAATCTCACCTACAAAGAGAATCAACAATAGTGAAGGTCTAGACAATTCCTGATAGTTTTTCCTGTAATACTGAAGGAGGGACTGAGAAAAATGTCCCACTGAATTAGGAAAATAATATTATATTGTAGCCATGGTAACAATTACTCACTTGAACAGTTTGAAACTGTTCCATCAATGGCAACTTGGCTCAGTAAATATGCTTTCATGAAATAAAAGATTTAGTTTCAGTCTCTACCTTTTGAAAGTCAACCAATTAGCGATTAATTTACTTAAATAAATACAACTCCATGTGGCAATCAATAAATAACAATAACGCCAGAAAAAAATCCACTTTTATAAATGATGAAACCTCTGATGTCCCAGAAAAATCCACCAATATTTGAACTTCATGGTGACACAAAAACCAATAACCAATTTTTATGTTACTCTGCTTAAAGAGACCATGTCTAACCAGCAAATTCTCACTGTACTATTTGGTAAACAATAATTTCAGCTTTATGTTTTTTTAATTCAGTCAGTCATTGATATCACCATCTAGTGACATTTTATTCCATTTATTTTTAGCATTTTTTTTAATCCTCCTCCGAGGACATTTTTCCATTTTTTGTACAGACAGAGTGGGAGGGAGAGAGAGGAAGAGAGAGAGAGGGAAACATTGATGTGAAAGGGACACATCAAGTGGCTGCCACCCGCACGACCAACCACAGCCGGGGACAAACTGCAACCGAGGTACATGCCCTTAGCGGGATCCAAACCGGGTCTCTCCAGACCATAAGTGGAAGCTCTAACCGCTGAGCCAAACCGGCCAGAGCTATTTTTAGCATCTTTTAAAACTAAGTTCACATGTGTCAAAGACTTTTGAGAACATCTATAAGTATCTCAACTAAAAAGACAAACTGAATCTATTCTTTTTTTTTTTTTTTTTTTATCCTCACCCGAGGACATTTTTCCATTTTTTGTTCAGGTAGAGTGGGAGGGAGAGAGAGGAACAGAGAGAGAGAGAGAAACATCGACGTGAAAGGAACACATCGAGTGGCTGCCACCCGCACAACTGACCAGGGCCGGGGACAAACTGCAACCGAGGTACGCGCCCTTAGCGGGAACCAAACCCGGGTCTCTCAGGACCGCAGGCCGACGCTCTAACCGCTGAGCCAAACCGGCCAGGGCTCTATTCTTAATATAATACAAGAGAACTATGCTTATGAATTTTGCTCAGTAGAGTAAATGGCTGACATTACACAGGACCTTAATTAGTAAGAATCTCAGTTATTGGCAGGTATTCAAAGTTTTAAGTATTCTGACATCAAATATAAAAATGCAGATACTGAGATGAGATATGTCGGTTGTTTGTCAATGAGAAACAGATTATTTGAGTTCATTTTAGATTTACTGTAAATTTGAAAATATTGAAGAAATTGGTTGATTTAGTAATTGACTGTAAATCTTGCTCAATAACAGAAAAGAGATTTTTAAAATCCAAACAGATAATTCCCATAGAATAAATGAAAAAAAACATTACTAAATATTTACTTTCAAAATGGCACCAGGCCCGGATTATTTTACAGGTAAATTGTACCATATATTTAAAATATAGTTCATGCTCTAATAGTAGCAATAACAACACTAATATGGAGAATGGGGATAAAAGACTTGCTTATGTGATCTATTAAAAAAGTAAGTATATATTGTTATCAAAACCAGTAAAGATAATTCAAAATAAGAAACAGTAAATAGATTTTACCTATGTATACTAATGCAAAATCTCAAGTAAAATTCACAAAACATACAACAGACATTTGAAATAGTATTAGGATATCAAATAGGTTTCTTGCTTGGAATAAATTATAGGTCTATATTAGAAAACAGCAAGACAACTTTCACATTAAAAGAAAAAAAGTTATCTGCATATATATTGGTTATATTTGTTAAATCAACGTCTAGTATTGTTTATTTATATAGAACATATAATAAAATTAAAATTATAGAAAATTTCCTTACATTTTAATATTCATATATATATGAAACAAAATATAATAGAATGCCCCTTTCACACCAGATTTTTAACATTGCTTGGATTTATCTATTAATCTAAAGAGAGCAGAGAATGATAATTGGCTATGGTAGAAAAAATGATAGTTCTCCAAAGATGCCCAAGTCCTAATCCCTGGAACACATGACTATGTTATGTTCAATACATGGTAAGAAAAATTAAAGCTGAAAAATGGAAATGAGGTTGCTATTGCACTGACCTTAGGATAAGGAGACTGTTATGGAATACCTGAACGAGCCCATGGCAATCACAAGCGCCCTTCAAATATGAAAGCTGGAGGGGGAAGAGCAAGTCCTAGAATGAGGCGGACTGACAAACACCTCACTGGCCATTGCTGGCTTTGAGAATGGAAGAGGACAATAAGCCCCCAAAATTGGGAAGTTTAAATGTTTTGTTATTCACAATAGTATTTACGAAGGATAAAGCTGTATAAGTGGAATAACTAAGACAATGTTGAGAACATTACACAAATAGAAATTTTACTAATAAGGCTACAGAGATTTAAGGAAATCAATTGTTTTTCTGTTCAGAAAAAAATATATAGACTAAAGAAGGCAATTAAAAGAAAAAATAGCCCTGGCCAGTTTGGCTCAGCGGTTAGAGCGTCGGCCTGCGGTCCGGAGAGACCCGGGTTCGGTTCCCGCTAAGGGCACGTACTTCGGTTGCAGTTTGTCCCCGGCCCTGGTTGGTCGTGAGGGTGGCAGCCACTCGATGTGTCCCTTCAAGTCGATGTTTCTCTCTCTCTCTCCCTTCCTCTCTCTCCCTCCCACTCTATCTGTACAAAATGGAAAAATATCCTCGGGTGAGGATAAAAAAAAAATAAAATAAAATAAAAAAAAATTAAAAAAAAAGAAAAAATAATAAATACATAGAAATAAAGTTTAAAATGTAAACATTTGTGTAAAAACTTTAAAGATTGACATATTCGTAACAAAGTCTTGAATAAATAGAAATACAAATTCCCAGATAAAAAATTCCATTCACGGGTATGACTTAAACTATATATGATTCTAATTTCAATAAAAAATATAAAGTATGTTTGTACACAGTCAAGCAGGGTGAAAAATATAATGTAAGCTTTTATAAATAATTATCAAAAAAAGAAGAATAAAAAAATGAGTGCTAACTTTTTCAGGTGTTAGAAATCCACCAGAACTTACTCAGTGTGGAGCTGTGGACATAAAAGGGGAGAGAACACAGTTATGGAGTGAGCAGCTAAACGTGAGAATCAAATACGGGAAGTAATACACAATGAGTTTTTACAATTGAACATAAATTGACATAATTGATGAGAATATAAATTATTTTCTTTTCATAATCCTAGAATCAATCTTGGTAAAGCTGCAACTCAAAATGAGAAATAAAGGGATAGCTGAATTTTAGGCATTAATGACAATTTGTTTTATAAAATATAGTAATTTTAAATGATTTCACTGTTCTAATGCTAAAACAAAAATATTTCTCTCAACATGCATTAAACCAGAAACTTGTCTTATGAAGAAATATGAGACTTTTAGTAATAGTCATTTTCCAGATTGGGGTTCAATGATAGCTAGATAAAATGTCTAAGTCCTGTCAATACTAATTAACATTTTAATTGGATAGTGACAGACTTTTGGGGAATAAAGCTCCACCTCAAAAAACTAGTATGAACGCCATTATAAAGATACCCCTACATGTACTTTCATCAATTATAAAACTCTTATACTGTGGTTCCTAACAGTATTTTGAGATGTAAAAAAAAAAAATTCATATGCTCTAATAAATATTCATCTTAATTGCTCCAGATGTTTCTCATTTTGTTTTTGAAGGTTGCAAAGCATTTAGGCATTTATAATCATATTTATCTTTTTAAAAAATTTATCTTTATTGTTGAAAGCATTAGAGGTGTCCCTCCTTCCCCCTCCCTACCCCATTGACTTCCTCCTCCCCTGTCCTACCTTCCTGCCTTCACCACACTGTTGTCTGTCCATTGCTTATGCATATATACCAAGAAAGCATTTGATTTATTTCCTCCTGCCCCATACCTCCCTTTCCTAATTTCATTTTCATTGACATATTCATATATATGTCTCTTCCACTGATATCTACAATAATGACATTCTGTATATACTAGAAGATACATTTAAATAAGAACAATTAAACTGCAGAGGGAATACATTTCATAGGAGTGTAATAGCTATTGCTGAATTATTCAGTAAAACTTATTTCCATAAGAACTGCATTTAGGCTCTGCTGTATTATTTCCATCAGAACATCATGATGATCTTAATAGTCAAATCAAAAAGACTTCTATTTTCCCCAGGTGGACAGGTTAATTTTCTATGTAATTAGTTAATTATTTTAAAAACTTTATTTTATTTTTACATATTTTTAAAGGAGTATTACATGATTACTTTGCTTTGTAGATATCTTTTTACTGAAAATACTTTTGAACAATTTTTGAAATATTGGTTAATTCATAAAAAGGACTATAAATGTCTCAGGAGACAGACATTTTCTCTCTTCTATCACTTTTGTAGTTCCATATATTAGATTTTATGTATCATCTTAGTAATACATGGTTATGAAACCATATCTCACAAAGTGGTAGATAATTTTATTTTTCAAAGTAATTTCCTCTAAAATATATCATAAAATTGAAAGCAGAAAGATTTGACGACAAAAATAAAGCTTTCATCTGTAACCTATCAGAAGGCACTGAAGTACCTACTCAGTCTGTGGCTACTGGAAATGTTTGGAGTGAGTGGGGATGTGAGTGAAATTCCTTTACTCTTGACTCTCCAGCAAAGTATCACCTTGTTACTCTGCATTAATTCAAGTCCTTTTGAGCTTGACTTTGCCACTCAAAGTGAATGTTTCAGATGGCCTTCATGTGGCCATCATTAAGTTATGAATCACACACAAAAGACAATAGATATGTGTGTGTATATTTCTTGTCTCAGTACATGAATGTGTATGAATATAATTGTTAATCTTATGAAACTCCTCCTGAAGGGCAGACTCACCATTTTAAATAAAATTAACAGTAAAAGAGGAAACTGAAAAGACTGAGTCAACACAAAAAACAAGTAAACAAACAAGCTGCCCCATTGGCAGCTTCTTGAAGAGAGCTGCGTCAGGACTCATTAAGGAACATCCTCCTCCAGGGACAGGCAGCCTCATCTTGCCTGTTTAGTGGGACACCAGACCCTGTAGTGACTGTGTCACCCATTCTTTTCTACTTGAGGTTTTCTTGCAGTGGGTGCACCCATATCCCACTGTTACGTGCTGGGTGTGTGGAAGTCAGAGTGCTTGTTTATTCAGTGCATAGGCCTGAAAACAATGTACTCAATGGAGAGACAAACTTTTCCACTATCCAGGACTTTTGAATTGTGACTGGATAGGATTTGGGATGTCCACAACACGGGAAAGTGAGTGTGTTCAATGTTTAAGAAAAAAAGTGAACCAAATGCTATGTTACTTAAAAGTAATAATAGTAACATTACTATAGTCAACAATAATGGTGATTGTCAATATCCAGTTCTCCTTGATTTCTGAATAGAGTAGCAAAATTTAGCAACCTATTAAATTTGAATTTCGGATAAAGGATAGATGCTAGCACATCTTATCTTATGCTAAAAAAAAAAAAAAAAAAAGTTTGAGTGTGTTAAAATCAATTTAAGTCGACCTCCTGTGTTTTATCCGGCTGTCCCCGTTCCCTGGTACATGGCAGATTCCAATTCTCAGACTCACGGGCAGTCAGGAAAAACCAGTTGACTGGAGTCGTTAAGGAGCTTTGAAGAAAGATGACACACACCAGCCTCCAGTAACACTTTCATTTGCAGTGTGCACTCTCTTCTCGTTCCTCAGCCGTGGTATGCTGGTAGACTCCAAATGAGATGTTGGAACAGGCGGAGGGATCCTGTACTGCCAAATCACCGCCTCTGGTAAGTAAGAATGAAACGTTTATACCACTAACATCCAATCATGAGTATTATGCCCAAATTTTATCTTCTGATTTTTCTCTACTTCTTTATTCTTTTACCGCAACCTTCTACCATTTAACATTTTCTTACCAAATCTCTCACCTCACGTGCTCTCCAACCACCCTGTGCTTTTGTGTGATAGCAAAATCGCATACAGACTGGTAGGAGAGAGTCTCAAGAATTAAAAACAAACAAACCAAGTAGCTATGATACCTTGGAGGAAAGTAAAGAATTATAACGACAATTTGGTTCTAGTCAAATTTGCATATCCAAACTCCCTAATTCAGCCCATATAATGTTTCACTCCCTCCACCCCCACAAGGGTTAAAAAGTAGCAGCAGGACTGGAAATGACATATTCCTTTCTAAGAACAATAGTGGGTGAAAGATAGAGATATTAAAAAGATCATCTCAACAGTGCAATTTGTACTTCTCTAGAGACAAATCAACTCTTTATGTTGTTGGTATGAAGTGGTGGGACACATTGGCTATGTGGCCCAAGACACCTGTGTCTACATATCAGACTGGAATAAAAATAGCCTAAGTGTCCAGCACTTGGTTTGAGAGATGGGATTTAAATTAATATTGAGACAGGAACACTTTTTAAAAGGCAGGGGAAAAAAGGATAAGAAAAAAATAATCATGAAGCATAAACCAGTAAATGTATTATCATGTTAGGAAAAGAAATCACAGGAAAGTCAAACAGAAGTTCACATTGTTAAACTTGTTTTTTGTTTTATTGAAACTTGGTTGCATTATTGTGGGCCCACACCTCTTAATTTTAAATATTGGAAAGTTCCAGAGAGAAGCAATGCTGTGCCAGCAAATCCACACAACAAGAGAAAATTTCCTCAGGAATTGAGAAAACAGAAGAGAAAGGAACTGAAATGGCTTCTCTTACACATCAGAAGCAGAGATCTGATCGAAACCATTCTCATATCTCAGCTTAAGAATTCTGAGATATGAGTCAAACTTTGACTTTTCTTGTTTGCTAACAGTGTGCCAATAGTTATGTAACATAATCAACTATTGGCACACTATAAACCAATTTTATTTTGAGTGATACATACCAGATATTTCAAAAAAATCAAACTAATTAAATGTGTTAAACTATCCACTGTAATATGTGCTGTCAAAAAAAAAAATTGACACAACTCATAAAAAAAAAGACCTGCTCATTTCTCATATTAATATAATTGACATTCATTTGATCAACATATGTAAATATTCACATAAGTCACTTGAGATTTATTACCATTTGGAGTCAAAATTAGAGACTTTTTCATCACTCATTCCTTAAATTTAAAAATGATGAATTAATTATAAATCAATATGACATTCTGAAGAATCAATTCCATATAAATATTATTTGTCAAATAACACATTGGCAACTTTTTAAGGAAAAACATATTATGATATGAGAATAGGTATGTACTCATAATTTAGAATATTGTTCAAAAAAATAGAGCCAAACTCATTTATTCAAATGTTTATAAATGCATGTGTGTGCATGTCTGTGTGTGCTTTATGACATTTTACTTTGTTTTAGTCTGGTTCAAAAGTCTATCAAAAAATACTTAGACACAACAGAAATATTTAACACTACCAATGTATTCATTTTTAAATAAGAATTACATATATTTCAGATAAATAATGTGACTTGATATACTATGGTGAATGATTTCTACAGTCAAGTTATTCAACATATCTCACATAATTGCCATTTTGATTTGATGAGAGCACTTGAAATCCACTCTCTTAGCAAATTTCCCATATGCAACTATATTATTAACAGTAGTGTTAACTAAAGTCACCATTGCTGTGAACTACACAGCTGGTCGAACCAGAACTGAGGGGGCACGACGGGAGAGTAAGAAAGACATGGAGACATTATACAGAGAAAAGCTGGGGCCAGGTGGGTCACTGCTCTCTGATGGAGGAACAGTGACCCTGAGCTAGCTTAGCATGTTTATTATATAGAAATCATGAAGGGGGAAGTTCAAAAGCTTCACTGTCTTCAGACACCAGATGTTTCTACTGGCCTCTGAGCTCAAGGTCCAGACTGTGGATACATTCTTGCCTGTGGCTCAGAGAGCTCCTGTGTGGGCCTTGCCGGCATGCAGGACCAACAAGAGACCTTGGGCAGAACGTTCCTGGGGGAGCCTTGCAAACACCACAGGTTCAACAAAAGACCTTGGCTCAGCCACTCTCCACACCATGCTATACATTAGATCTCTAGACTTATTCATTCTACATAACTGCCACTTTGTACCCTTTGATCAACATCTCCCAGCTTCCCTCAAGCTCCAGCCCCTGGTAACCATCTTTCTCCTCTCTGCTTCTGAGTTCAGTTTTTTTTAGATTCCACATATAAGTGCAATCATGCAGGTCCCCCCACCCCTTTATGAAATTGGCATACAGCATAATATTCATGTAGTTGCAAATGGCTGGATATCCTTCTTTTAAGGCTGAATAAGATGACCAGGTACTTATATACCACAGTTTATTTTCACATTTGTCAATGGACTCTTTGCTCCCATATCTTTGCTGTCACGAATAATGCTGCAACAAACATGGGAGTGCAGATATCTCTTCAAACATTTCATTTCCTTGGGGGTGTAGACCCTAAAGAGGGATTGATGGATCATATGGTAGTTCTACTTGTAATTTCTTGAGAAACCTATATACTGTTTTCTACAATGGTTGTACAAGCTTACATTCATGCATACCAACAGGGTTCTTTTTTCTTTACATCCTCACTAACACTTGTTTTCTTTTATTTTCATGAAAACTGCCATCCTAACAGGAGTGAGGTAAGATCTTATTTTGATTTTAATTTTCATTTCTTTGATGACTTATGGTATTGAGTACCTTTTCATATACCCTTTGGCCATTTGTAGATCTACTTTGAAAAAGTGTCTATTCAGGTCAAATATATTTATATTTGGTGAGGGAGATATGATACCAGAAACTCAGGCAACAAAAGCAATAATAAACAAGTGAGACTTAGTCAAACTAAAACACCTCTACACTACACAGGAAACAATCAATAAAATAAAAAGGCAACCTGTGCATTGAGAGAAAATATGTGCAAGCCATTTATCTGACAAGGGGTTAATATCCAAAATATATAAAGAAACTCATACAACTAGATAGCAAAAAAAATAAAACAAACAATACAATTAAAAATGGGCAAAATACCCGACTAGGCATGTTTCTAGCAATGTATTTCAGAAATGTATTATTATAGCTCATATATTTTAAATAGAAAAGGAAATTTGAGCTAGGTTATTGGATTCTCAGGTGAAATTTCTCAGATGTTAACTAAGGAAATATGTGTACTACAGAAAATAAGAACAAAAGTACACTTTGAGTATATAAAGTACTTTTAAATATTAAGGTTCCAGAAAATGATTTTTAAAAATTATTCTAAAACTCTGGCATGTAAAATTGCAATATTATAGCTCCCGAAGCTCCAAAATATAAAGTCGTTATATCTATTTACACCATATCAATATAGTTAACATCATCACATTGTTAAGAAAACAGGATTATTTGTTTTCTGAATTTAATCTTAATACACACTTAACTGAAATAGGTAATATATTTATTTAGATTTGTTTGCTTATATTATGTAAACCAATAAAAAATCTTTAATCTTACTTCTTTTGTATAACACATAAATTCAGTTGTATTTGCTAATAGTACTAAATATTGAGTATCATCTTAAAACTGAAGATGATTAAATATTAAAAATATTTGAATTCTATTCATGTGCTATAAGAAAAGGATGACTAGTAAAATTTTAAGGTATACAATTTAAGTAGTTAGAATAATGATATATGTATTTAATTCTATAATAAAATTCTTAAACATTTCAGCAGATTAGATGATATTAGAATGTCTTATTGAAATTTCTTATTTGATTATCAGAAATTGCACCAAAATATTAAAAATTGAAAAAAGAAAACAATGAATAAAATATCATGTCAAAATATGAGTGTATTTCTATATTTTTTAATTATTGAGAGCAGATACCTGAAATTTCATCAGTGATCAATATTTGGACACCATCTCCATATTCTCTAAAAGTTCTGGACATATATTAAATCAATGCCACCACCTGCATATAATTTACAGAAAAATACAGAAGTGGTATAGGAATCAAATTCATGGGAACAATATAATGTTAATAGAAAAACAACAGTAAAATTTATAAAAAAAAAAATATTGAGCATTAAAAAGCAGATATGCAGTCTAAGAGCACTATATTTTTAAGAGAAAAATTTAAGAACAATGGGTAATAGGTAATGAACACAGGACAAATTTAAAGATCTTTGTAAGTTCCAGAGAAAACAAATTATGTTCTGAGATATAAAAATGTATTTTCCCCACTATTTCTAGAACTCCAAATATTCAGAATATGTAGCAATAGCCCATATTTTCTACAAAATATTATTAGAAATATAGATAACTTAAAAAGTAGGATAGAGCATGTAATTTTTTTTTCTTTTTTCATGTATATGCATTAAAATAAGCTTATCACCAAAAGTTATAAGTAGTCATATGAGATGGAAAGCATTTTCTAATTTTTTTTCATTCTATATGTTCTCATTTTTTTCTTTAATACAGTATAACATGTTTGATATCATAAAGGTAAAGTTTTCACTCTTTTTAATTTTTTATATTTTTAATTAAATTGTATATTTTATTCTAAATTTTAATTGTTATCTTTAAAAGTTGTATTAGAAATATTTTAGCATTATTTTTCCTTCAAATTATATAGCTTGATAACAGTTACATCTGTCCTTAAAATCATAATTTTCTTATTTTCCAGTCATTTTTTTTTTTTTTTTTTTTATCCTCACCCGAGGATATTTTTCCATTTTTTGTACAGGTAGAATGGGAGGGAGAGAGAGGAAGGGAGAGAGAGAGAAACATCGACGTGAAGGGACACATCGAGTGGCTGCCACCCGCACGACCAACCAGGGCCAGGGACAAACTGCAACCGAAGCATGTGCCCTTAGCGGGAACCGAACCCGGGTCTCTCCGGACCGCAGGCCGACGCTCTAACCGCTGAGCCAAACCGGCCAGGGCTTCCTGTCATTTTTGATTGCCAAAATGAATATCAATAAATGCCATTATGTTGTTCATAATCATGTCATTAGTTCATGATTATATTTATTTCCATTTTGTTCATAATGCCATGACTCTCATATTTCACAAAAAAGAATGTTCAATGGTTATGCAGTCTTCTATTTCAGTTTATAAGGATTGCAATACAACTTTGTTACATGTAAGTAAAAGCTAAGATGTGACTAAAAACTTAATTCTGCTAACGAGTATTTAAGATTTGATACATTCTACTTTTATAACTGACTGAAAACTTCACATTAATTATGTATACAATTATAAAATGGGAGCAAACAATCCATGTACACTAGTTCTTATGTTGTTGTCACTTTAATAGTTTTGCTCATCTAAAGCCAATGTTTGGTAGATTTTTCATGATCAATTTATGCAAACATAATTCCCTAAGTACCTGCATGTTGGTAGCTTTTTCTGTCATTTTTACTTAAAAATTAACTTGCATTAGAAGTAAATTCTTCACTGACATTTTTATGTAGCACAGAGTAATGTTCTTCTTATATATATATATTTTTTAATCCTCACCCAAGGATATTCTTTCTATTTTTGTTCAGATAGTGTGGGAAGGAGAGTGAAAGAGAGAGAGAAAAAGAGAAATATCAATATGAGAGAGACACATCGACTGATTACCTCCCGCATGACCATGACCAGGGCCAGGGACAAACCACAACCAAGCTACATGCATGCCCTTGACCAGAATCAAACCCAAGTCTCATCAGTCCACAGGCTGAGGTTCTAACTGCTGAGCCAAACTGGACAGAGCCAGAGTTATGTTCTTAAAAAATACTGATTGTAGGAGTGACATCAGAGGAATGGAGGAGTGTGACATCCCCTAGGCCTCTCCCCTTGAAGTGTCAACACACTGAACAGTTAAAACAGCAAAGGAGTCCCTGTTCAACACACAAACATACCTGAGACATCCGCATATTGAAACATCTTACGGTGGGCATGTGGGAGCTGAGAGGGAGAAACGCCGACTGAGCCACAGACACAGCCCTGCAGCCAGGAGCTCGCAGTGCAGATTCTTTTTACACGTTGAATATTTTTAGTCTTTAAATCTAGGACTATAATTGGATACCAGGAAGAACTAATACCTATTATCATACCTATTATATCTCTTCTAAAAACAAAAAACAAACAAAAAACATACTGCCTAACTCATCTTAAGAAATTAGGATTAATCTCTTATTAACCAAACATACAGTTTGTCAAAAAATATTTTTCCTTTGAATAATATTGGCAACTTAAGTAAAAATCATGAACCACAGGTCTATTTTTAGACTATCTCTTCTCTTCCATTTACTGTTATCACACTTACAGGTTTATAGTAAGTCTTGAAATAAGTGAGCATAAATCCTCTTAGGTTTTTACCCTTTTTTTCCCCCAAAAAATTATTTGGATAACCATATATATGATTTGCTCTTTCATATAAGTTTAGGCTCATTTTTTCTGTTTCTAAAAAATAAGATGCTAGAATTTTAACTGAATTTTATTGAATCTATAGATCAATTTGGGGATATTTATTTTGTTTCTTCTATTTATGTTGGGTTTTATTTACACTTTTTCTTTTTTTCTAGCCTTTCCTTAACTCAACAACATCATTGTGTTCTTGGGAGTTCCTTTCCTGTACCATGTTCCATAAAGTAATTCCAGGAGCATTCTGGAGGCAATTAATTTGTTTTCATTCTTTCAATGTTCATGGCCCCATACTTTTTTGTAGTATCAGAATGCAGGTGGATTCATGCTTTGTCAAGTTTTCCAGTTGTTGATAATGGGAGGATAAGTAATTTGCAATTGCTCATTTATGTACATAAGTACACAGTGGAATTCTTTTTTTTTTTTTTTATCTGTTGGATTAGTAGTGATTTTTTTTCTCATTCCTTATATTAAGAATTTCAATTTTCTCTTACACATGTTCCATTTTGCAAGGAGTCAGAGTTTATTTATAGTTTCAAAGAACCCACTTTTTAAAAACTTTTATTTATTGATTCTAGAGAAAGATGAAAGAGATAAGAAGGCGACGGGGGTTGTGGGGGGGACATCTACCTATTGCTCTACTCATTCATGTATTCACTGGTTGTTTCTTATATGTGCCCTGACTGGGGATCAAATCCACAACCTTGGCTTATGGGGATGACACTCAAAGCAACTGAGCTATCCAGCCAGGGCAGAAAGAACCCACTTTTAACTTTGCTGATTTTCAATATAAATCAGCTGTTTTCTATTACATTCTTTCTGCTCTTTTATTATTTTCTTCCTTGTCTTTTCCTTTGGGTTGATGTTACTCAATTATGGTATATGTGCATGAAAGCTATAAATTATCTTCTAAACTTTTTGTCTGCCCTTTTAAATTTAATATCCTGTATCATATTAATGTATATTTGAAAATATATGTTAGTAATTTAATTGTGATTTATTTTTTCAGCCATTGATTAATTAGAAGTAAAATATCTTTTAGAAGCAGTTGGGAATTTGCTGGCATACTTTATTATTAACTCTATCTTATTAACAAAAAAATATTGATTTGTACTCTTAGAAATGTATTAACATTTGATTTATAATACCTTTGTTCAATTTTGAGATATTTTCCATGTGCACTTGAAAATAATGTGCAAGACTCTGGTTGGGTGTAGGTTTAATTCATTAACATTAGATCAATTGATTTTGCTGTTTGCGCTCTCAGATCTACTATAGCATCACATTTATTTCTTTTTATTATATTACTTGTTAACAGTGGTGTTTGAATATCTTCCATTACAATCTTGATAATATACATGTACAGTAAACATATGTTTATATATGTGTACATACTATATTTCCATCTCTGCTTTTCTCTCACCTCTAACAATGTATTTTTTCTTAAAATGTACTTTGACTACTATTAGTATAGTTATAATATCTATGTTTTCTTCAGTGTTTACATGATATAATTAATTATTTTACTGTTTAAATTTTCTGTACCTTATCTATAGCATATTGCTTTAGAAAGCAATTGTGTTTTGCATTTTATGTTCTGATAATCATAATATTTTTCTTGAAGTATTTCCTGTTAGATCCATCCAAATTTTTTAAAAAGTTTTTTTCTTTATTGATTTTAGAGAGAGAGGGAGAGAGAAATAGAAACATCAATGAGAGAGACCATCAATTGGTCACCTCCTGCATGCCCCTCACTGGGGATCGGGCCTACAACCTGGGCATGTACCCTGACCGGGAGTCAAACCGGGGATCTCTTGGGCATGGGTCAAAGCTCAACCACTAAGCCACACTGGCCAGGCTTATCCAATTTTTTAAATAGTCCTTTTGTTTTTCTTCATTTTGGTTACATTTTAAAAAAATTATTATACCATTTCCCCTGCAATAACTTGGGAGTTATGCAATTTCTATGATGGTTTTAATAGTTTCTTTAAAAATTATAACACAGTATTTAATTTATTACAGTTTAATACAAATTACTTTTTTCACTTCTCCAAGCATACTTGAATTCTAGAAACTCATCCAGCCTTTTAAGTAATTTTTATAAATTTTATTTCTAATATAAATATTATACATTCCTATTACTGTTTTTGGACAGGCAATATAAGCTTTCATCTTTGTTTATTTTTTGTATATTTAGTTGTATCATTTTTTGTTGTCTTTTAGGATCAGTTTTATGTTCCTGTCTGGAATTATTTTTCGTCCATATAGAAATGCATTTTAAAATTTGTTTTAAAGCAGGGTTTTTGTTGTTTGTTTGTTGTTTTTTATACACCAAAACAGTGTTTGTGAAAACCTATTCATTTTAATTACAATGTGTAGATTAATGTCTTTTGAAACAGAATTCTAGAGTGATATTTATTTTTAGTACTTTAAAGTTTTCATTTTATTATTTAGTAACATCCATCATTTTTGTTGAGAAACTCAATGTTTTTGCTGTTTCCTTTTCAAAAGTAATGTTTTTATTTGTCTTGTCTCCCATCTGGCTATTTGTAAGATTTTCTGTTTGTTTTTGGTTTGTCAGCAGACTAATTAAAATGTCCCTACCCATAATTTTCTGTAAAATTTACTTGACCGTTGTATTTAGAGTCTCTTAAAATCTGTGGCTTGATTTCCTTAACTAGTTTTGGACTATTTGAAGACAACTTTTCCAATATTACTCTTTGCCCATTTCTCTTTAATTTCTCTGTAGGGCTCCATTTATATTTATTTAGATCTTTGTTTTCCACTTTATTCTTACATTCTACTGTATTTCCTTTTTCTTTTATTCTTTTCAGTCTCTAATTTTTGGTTTGTCTTAACCTGGTTTTGTGCTTAGAAATTAAGACTTTTGTGATGCTACCTATGGCATGTTTAGTATTTTTGATAGAATATTGCTGATTGTCAATTAAAATAAATGTGTTTATACAATGTTTTCTTCCTTTATGTTCTCTCTCCTTCCTGAGACAGTAGTATAATGTCAGGACCTTATAAATCAAGTAGAGATTTAATTTGGGGTTGGAGCTCTGATAAGATTCAAGGGGCCTTTGGTTCATCTCTGTCCTTTAAGTATTTTCAACTGAGAAGTTTTTATATTTGGGGGGGAATCCTCCCAGGTTCTAAACTCTGACCCTGTGTTTTTATGATTGCAGAAACTTCCACTCTGTTTAAGAGAGATGTTCTACTGGGTTATGTTAAACAAACAGGGAGGCCATTAAACTGAGGTAATGCCCTGTGGATGCATAAGCAAACTGAAACCTAAGCCTGTAAATGCTTCAAGTTTACAAAATCAAAATACTAAAGACAGCCAATCACAAACAGCCAACTGGGCTTCATGCTCTAGCCAATGAAATGACTTACTGTGTTTACTTCTGCACTTTATCAGTTTAAGCCTTTCTTCTGGCTCCTGTCAGCATAGCACTTCTTACCGTTTCCTGTCTCTAATATGCCTCAGTTATCTTTTACCAGTTCTCACCCTCTTATTCTGCAAAGTCACAAATGTCTTCAGGATAAATGTATGTTTCCAAACATTTTGCTGCCAAAAGCTCCATAAGATTTTTGTTCTGAAAGCTTTCTTTTTCTGAGTGGGAGTTTGTCTCAGTGGTAATGTCCATTCTTGGCTTTCTAGCTGTGCCAGAATGCAGTACTCGTCCAAAAATACTCTATAAAGTGCTACGTTATTGTACAAATTGCTTGATTTTTGATAAAATGCCACATTAAAGTTTAACTTTTATGGGAATGCAGATATGTTATATTATGATTATGAAGATAATGGATTTAAATATTTTCAAAGATCATGCTAATTTGGCATAAAAATTTATTGAATTGTTCAAAGTGTATCCTTATAAATTGAATGACCCAAGGCAAGTATCTTATAAATCACATCAAATAATAACTGCAGAGGCATTATCTCAAATTATAATCTTCAGTAAGATTTTCTAGATTTAAAAATTTTATCATTACTTTTTAAAAAAATAGTTCAAATTCTGTATTTTATTTTTCTATCCTCACCTGAGGATATTTTTGTATTTATCTTCATATAGAGCGGGAGGGAAAAAGCAAGGAAGAGAGAGAAAGAAACATCGATATGAGAGAGACACATCAATTGGTTGCCACCCACACAACCCGAACTGGAGCTGGGCACGAACTGCAACTGAGGTACATGCCCTTAGCAGGAATTAAACCCTGGAACCCCCAGTCTGCGGGCTGACACTCTAACCACTGAACCAAACCAGCCAGGGCAACACATTCTGTTTTTTGTGTTTTTTTTTATCCTCATCCGAGGATATTTTTCCATTTTTTGTACAGACAGAGTGGGAGGGAGAGAGAGGAAGAGAGAGAGAGGGAAACATCGATGTGAAAGTGACACATCGAGTGGCTGCCACCCGCACGACCAACCAGGGCCGGGGACAAACTGCAACCGAGGTACATGCCCTTAGTGGGAACCGAACCCGGGTCTCTCCAGACCGCAGGTGGACGCTCTAACCGCTGAGCCAAACAGGCCAGGGCAACACATTCTGTTTTGATAAATACCTTAAAAAATTCACATATGAATGAGTTGATAATGTATTCATTAAACCGTTTCCAAATGATATTTTCCTTCACCATGGTATATTAACTGTATCAAAGATTATAAAAAGAGAACAATTTCTTGTCATAGTAACTTACTTGTGCTTTGATATTAATAGAAAGTGAAATTTTCTTTTGAAATGAATCAAAAGTAATACTGTAGAGATTAGACATTGTGATAATGAAGAATACTTTACCATGACTAATTTTTTAGATCTTCACATTATACAGTACTTAAATATTACTTCTCATAGTAAAAATTCTTAACATTAAAATTTAGTAAATAAAAATTTTAAAGCTTTCATTCATGTTTTTTCATATTTTTGTTCAATATGAGAATTAGCAGTAAAGGTAAATTGTTATAAGAAAATAAATGACATGAAACAAAGAAAAATGAAAAAAATAAATACCCTAAACAGAAGCATATTTAACTATGAAATGTCTATATTTGCTTTTACTATTTATATATGGATTAGTAGAATCACCTACCTCTGGTTTACACATACAGACACACATACATACACACTATACATATATAATTCCCTACCTTTAATTACCTAGGATTTTGCTTTGCTTTAGTGTTTTGGGAATATTATCATTCTGACCTACTAGATTATAAATATTGCAAAAAGAATGAAAACTTTGAAATCAAACAAATATGGCCTTAAAATTCTAACTCCATCACTTGATAGCTTTGACTCCCAAATAGAGAACTTCATTTGTATAGTAAGAAAAAATCTAGTCCATAGACTTTTTAGCAGAAAGGAGGTAGAAAAACACCAATAATATTAGTTTGTACTTATTAAGTAACGGGTATGTAACACAAATTATTCTAAGTACTTAATCATTAGATTAGTCATACTAGAATAATTATATTATTATTTTATGAATAAACAAATTAAGATTTTATTAACAGGGTCTTATGTAATACATGATAAACAAAGGCTTTCAAACCCAGAAGTATTTATGCATAGGTAAATCCTGTAGTCTCTCAAAGTGGAGAAAGATGATCACAGATACAAGATATTTGTGTGTGTGTGTTTGTTATAGCGTCACCAAGTTAGTTAAGTTTTCTTTCCGTCGTTTTCTGGTTTGTTTGCCCCCGTTAGATATCCATTATGTCAAGGTTGATTTTCTTTCTTCTGTAACTATGGTTCTTAGGTAATTATCAGGATAAAATAAGCACAATTATTGTTTAGTTTTTAACAACAAGCAAACTTCCTCTTTATATTTTTCTCTTATTTCTTAACTTTATTTGATTTATATTTAAATATGATCAATATTTATTGATACGTAAAATATAGTCAATTAAATAAGCAGACTGAAATGTCCTCTTTTGATTCATACTAAATACACTAGAAATTCAAGTTTCAATACTCTCCTTTCTTCTCATTTCCACAGTAAAATGAGTTGTCTATGTATTCTGATGCCCTGTCTCCAACTGTCTGTCTGGTATAATATGCTTACTGGCTTCATTCTTTTCTGAAAAGATAACTTTGATAAATAGCAAACAAAATCCTATAGAGACACTTAACTTCTTATTTTCCCTATTTCCTCATGGAATTTGAATTACATGAGAGAATCTGACTAAGGAGAAAGTGGGACATGTAAAGCAACATGGCCAATACAAGGAAGTTACAGAAACTCTAGAGCACAATGTATGATATGAACCATGGGTAGGAGGATCCATTTTACCAGATCTTTAATTCCCATTCACATGAATTTATTTTCCACCTGAAGAGCTATCAGGACACTTTGTCTAAACTAGTGGTTTATAAGGCAGACAAATCACATGCAGATTCTTAGGTGTAATAGGTTTTTAGCTTCTGCTGACCAGAAATGAGTTTAGAGTAAGTGTTGAAAGCAAGACAATTAGCAGCATCAACCAAAAGAGAGAATCAAGAAAGACACTTAGTTATTTGACATGAGCATTTGAATAAATAGGTAGAGGCACCATTAATTCTGATGAGGAAGACCAGAAAGGTAATACATTGAAGCACAAACAAACAGTATACATTTTTTTTTTTTATCCTTACCTGAGGACATTTTTGTATTTATCGTCAGATTTAGCAGGAGGGAGAGAGGGTGGGAGAGAGAAAGAAACATCGATTCCAGAAAGACACATCAAGTGGCTGCCACCCACACGACTCCAACTGGGGCCAGAGACAATCCTCAACTGAGGTCGTGACCTTTGTGGAAACTAAACCCAGGACTCTCTGGTCCTCAGGCCAATGCTCTAACCACTGAGCAAAACCGGCCAGGGCAACAGTATTCATTTTGAACAGGTTAAAGATAAGATTCCTATGAGACAACTAAGTTTAAGTTTTGACATATAGCATATAACATATGATATAAACAACTGTGCATAATAATCTAGTTTTGGAAAATAGATATTGGCAGAAGAAATAAACTTTATATGAGTAGGGGCTTTTAGGGTAAAATATCATTAAGAAGAATATCTAGATAGAGACAGAAAATATGTAACAGAGAGATGCATGCTGACCCAGTATATACCCTAAGTAACTGCAGTTATATAGAAGGAAATCAACATTATATAATATATTTAAAATATAGGCAAAAATTGTTCTGTATTTTTTTATTGAAAAGCTAATTAAAAATTTTATGTAGATTTGTAAAGGATCAAGAATAGCAGAAAAAGAAATTGAAAATAAAGAACAAAGTTGGATGACTCACACTACCTCAGTCAAAGCTCATTAAAAAGTAGCCAGTAAGCCAAGCCAGTGTTGTTCAGTTGGTTTAGTGTTGTCTCATGAACCAAAAGGTCACCGGTTTGATTCTTGGTTAGGGCACATGCGCAGGTTGTGGGCTCAATCTCCAGTAGGGGGTGTGCAACTGATCAATGTTTCTCTCTCACAGCGATGTTTCTCTCTCTCTGTCCCTCTCCCTACCTGCCTCTCTAAATATCACATTTTAAAATAAGAAACAAGCTTCTAGAAAAAGTAACCAGTAAGTAAGAAAATAATACATTGGTATGAAAACAGACGTATAGATTATTGGGGGGGGGGGGTTCAAGAAATAGATCTGCAAAGATTTAATTTTAAAAACTAATGCAGAGGAATGCAAAGAGGAAAAGAAAACATTGTCAACCAACAGTGCTAAAAAATTGAATATCCATCTATAAGGGAAACGAAGCTCCATCCATGCTTACCATCGATCACACACAAAAATTTAATTAAAATAAATCATAGACCAAATTGTGAACATTAAACTTCTAACACTTGTAGAACAAAACCTGAGAGAAACCTTTGTGAACTTGAGTTAAACAAAGAAACCTTAAATAGTACACAAAAATCATATTGCATATATAGAAAGTTGTTTATATATTAAGCTGGACTTCATCAAAATTAAAAAGAATAGCTCTTTAAAACATACTCATCAAACAATATAAATAAAGACACAAAATAATAGAAGGTATTTGCTAAACAAATACCTAATAGAGAGTTTTATGCAGAATGTTTTGAAAAATATATTATAATAACAAGACCAACAACCTAATAAAACATGGGCTAAAGTGTTCATTAGACACTTCACAAAACAAGACATATAAATGTAAAAATGCATGGTCAGTATGTGGCTGAAATCTATATCGCCAGCAACACAAAGCACTAGTGCAGAACAGTGATCACATTGCCGCCGTTTTTACTCATTGTTTGTGGAGATACAAAATAGTATAAAGAGTTTGGAATACAATTATCCAGCTTTGTATAGAGTTTAAACATGAAGTCACCATTGACCCAGAAAATTTACTTTTAGATATTTATTCAAGAGAAATGAAAATATGTGTTCACAATAAAGATTTGTTCTAGATTGTTCATAAAAGCATCGGTCATAATTTCAAAAAAGTGGAAAAAGCAGAAGGTAAATAGAAAACCTTTGTACCCCCCCCCCATCAATTTTGTTTTAAACCTTAAACTCTTCTAAAATATAAAGTCATTAAAAAAAGCATAAAATATTGAAGTAAAAATCAGTTATTATCAAGCTGCCCTGTAGTATTATTACCTAAAATATAACAATTGAAAGATTTGGATAACCTAAAAGTTATTCTTACAACTTATTGGTAAGAGTAATGAATTAAGATGTGTCCATGAGGTGTTAGTATTTGTAATTCTTATGACATCTACCCTTTGCTGATTCTACAATGCAAATTAGGCAATAGTGACAGAGTCCCCCACTTTTTTTTAAAGAATCCTAAAAAAAATTACATGGTTATGAGAAATAAAACAAGAGTATTTTCAAAAGTTAAGCAACATCACAATGATTATCTGGCAAGTAGATAGCTTATTAATTTTTTTGCTGCACTTAGAAAAGTGATAGAGTTTCATCTGTAAAATTCTGTATCATCTTGTTCAAATTCTTGTGGGAGACTGTTTGCATGGCATCCATTTTGTTATAATCTACTCTGCCATCTCCTGCCCCAAGGCAGGATATCTCTGTATACAATGTTTCTGCATTCCTTTAAGTAACCATTTACTCAGCCAGTTATGCTCTGTTTATCTTTTGTTCCACTTGGGATATTTACGTGATATTTACCTGAAATTGCTTCAGGGTGGTTACCACAAACTTATCGCTTGGCAACAAATGTTCTTGTTTTTCTGCTTCTTGCCCTATATATACTGTGGATCTCCCCAGAATAAACGAGACTTGATCAGAGCCCTGTCTTATCTCCATTTCTCGTGTCTCTTATCCCTCCTCATCCTCACTCCCCCTCTAGAGTCCTTGTTGCTCGACCTGCGGGACGGGTCAAATTCTTAGTTACCATATAATATTCAACATATTGAATTTTCCAGGTTAGTATAAGTCAAATCTCAATAAAGAAAAAAAGTAAAAATAGATTATTTCAGAACTTTCAGGTTCTTGTGTAAAACAGAATGACATTTAGTTCAATAGACACCTGCTGCTTTGCTGAGATACCTAAAAAAATCCTTTCTAGTTCTAACAGGCTTGAAAATGCTCTGATTTAACTGTCAGGGGGTGCGGTGGTATTGAAAATTATTAGGAGTATGATTAAAATTAAATAAAACAAACAATGTACTGAAAATAAGAGTAAAAAACAAAACAAAAACCCTAATGTTCATCGACTGGTGAATGAATAAACAAATTATAGTATTAACAAATAATAGAATACAAATTAGTAATAAAATGTAGCTACTGATACAAGCAACAACATCAGGGAATCATAACATCATAAAACTTAGGAAAAGAATCCAGACAAAAAATATGTTACCTTAACATTCCGTTTATTAGAACATCACTAATCATCAGATATTGAAAATCAAAATCACATGATATCACCTCACACTAATTAGGATGGCTATTCAAAAGATAAGTGTTGGCAAGAATGTAAAGAAATCAGAAATCGTGTATACTGTTTATGGGAATGTTAAATGGAAACATTTAACATACTATGGAAAATAGTATGGGAGTTATCGAAAAATTGAAAAATTGAATATCATATTATCCAGCAATCCCACTGCTGGGTAAATATCTGAAGGAACTGAAATCAGGACCTTGAAGAGATGTCTGTGCCCCCTCCCGTGTTTACTGCAGTATGATTCAAATTTGCCAAGATATGGAAAAGATCTAAGTGTCCATCAACAGATGAATAGATTAAAATATACATATGTACATATGTGTATAATATGTGTGTGTGTGATATCACATATATACATATATCATATTTACACACATATATAAAATGCACATATACAATATAATATTATGTAGCTTTGAAAAGGAAGGAAATTTGCCATTTGTAATAACATGGATGAACCCAGGGGTCATTATACAAAGTGAAATAAGCCAGACACAATAAGACAAATAATGCATGACCTCACTTATATGCGGACTCTAAAAGACAAACTCAAAGAAGCAGAGAGTAGAATGGTGGTTGCCAGGGCTTGAGGGTAGGGGGAAAGAGAGGGGAGAGAGCTAAAGGGTACAAGGTTTCAAACATGTATGAAAAATAACTTCTGGGGATACAGAATAATGCCTGTAGCTAAACATACTATATTTTCACACTTAAAATTTGCTAAGAGGATAGGTATTATGTTGAGTATTCTTACCACAAACAATGATGATAAGGAAGGTGGGAGGAAATGTGAGCTGATGGATGTTTTCATGGTCTTTATGAAAATGAGGACTTCACAGATACATAATTAACACCAAAGTCACTGAGTTGTAAAAGTTAAATATGTACAGCTTTTGATATGTCCAGTGTATCACAATGAAGTGGTATAAAAAGTGATATGATGAGAAAAAAATGGCAGCAGAGTGAATGGAAGCTACACAGACCATCTCCCAGGACCAAACGGGAACTATCATGAAAATAAAGACAAATCATCACGAAAAAGCAACAGAAAAGCAGCTTGGAAGACCACATAACCAGGGACACTGACTCAATCCTGATAGGCTTGTGGAGATGCGAGAGGGGGGCTGGGAGCCCACTGTCCACAGGGGCCTTAGCTGGGAGCCCACAGACAGCAGAGGCTTGAGCTGTGAGCAGCAGCCTTAGCTGGGAGCTGTGCCCTCGGGCTAAAGTCCCATGTGGCTCCACAGTGCAGACCCTGGAGAGAGGCTGAAATAGCCACAGCCACTCACCTTGGGCTCCAGTAGAGGGAGGGCAGACTAGACTGGAACTGTGTGGGGACACTCAGGATTTGGAGGGCGCTCAGAGCTTTTGCTGAGTTGCAGCCACTCAGGACTGTGGTCATCTTACTCCTTCCCAGGGCTCTGGGGAGAGGAGGTGGCCCCTCCCTCTGAGATTCAACCCCATCTGGTGGCTATTGAAATGCAAATTGAGGCCCATTAACAACCATCTGACCCACCCTCAGGAAATCCCCTTGCTCTGAGCACCAGAGGGAGTTTTTCATTCAACTCAGAAGCCAAGACTCTTCAGGTAATTGCTACAGATAACCTCCAGGCAAAAAGCTAGAGGATAACTGTACCACTCCTGGGCTAGCAACTCTAACCAAGAAAGTAAGACTTGACATTGGTGTTTAACTTGTGTCCTCCTGGGCTCATGCACACCCAGGAGAGGGAGCCACAAACAGCAGAACACCAACACCCACAGAAAAAGTTTGGCAGGCTCCAAAGCCCACTGTGATAGCCAAAATGATGAAACCCAGAAACAAAAGCCAAATGAAAGAACAAGAGACCTTTACCGAAGATGAAATAAATGAGGTACAGTTAAGCAAGGTAACAGAACTAGAATTCAGAGCCATGATCTTGAGAAAGCTCAACAGCATGTGTAAGGACATGAGCACCATGAGTAAAGACATAGAAATGTTGAAAATCAACCAGTTAGAAATTAAAACCACCAAGAAGAAATGAAGAATGACATAGCAGAAATAAAGAACATATTGGAAAGTCTAAATAGCAGAGTAGAGGAAGCTGAGGACCGGATCAGTGAATTAGAAGACAGGGTAGAAAATATCAACCAATCAGAAAACCAAAAGAAAAAAATAGTTAAAAAAACAGGAAGACAGCTTAAGAGAACTATGGGACAACTGGAGGCGTAATAATATTTGCATCATAGGAGTCCTCGAAGAAGAAGAAAATGAGCAAGTATTAGAGAACATATTTGAAGAAATAGTGACAGAAAACTTCCCGAATTTGGTGAAGGAAGAACGCATTCAAGTTCAAGAAGCATAGAGAGCCCCAAGTAAGAAGAACCCAAACAGGCGCATACCAAGATACACAGTAATCAAACTGCCAAATATTAAAGACAAAGAGAGAATCCTAAAAGCAGCAAGAGAGAAACAACAGGTTACCTACAAAGGAAACCCCATAAGGCTCTCAGATGACTTCTCAACAGAAACACTACAGGCCAGAAGAAAATGGCATGAGGTAATCAAGGTCATGAAAAACAAGGATCTGAATTCAAGACTATTCTACCCAGCAAGGCTATCATTCAAAATAGAAGGTCAAATAAAGAGCTTCCCAGACAAAAAAAGGCTAAGGGAATACATTAGCACCAAACCAGCACTGCAAGTTATGTTAAAGGGACTGCTGTAATTAGCAGGAGAAGTAAGAAAAAAAATATAACCACACTAAACAAAAATGGCAATAAATAAGTGCATATCAATAATAACCTTAAATGTAAATGGACTGAATGCTCCTATAGAAGACACAGAGTACCTGACTGGATAAGAAAGCATGACTCATCTATATGTAGTTTACAAGAGAGCCATCTCACAACAGAAGACTCCCATAGGTTGAAAGTGAAGGGATGGAAAAAAACCTTCCAAGCAAATGGAAAGGAAAAAAAAGCTGGGGTAACAATACTCATATTTGAAAAATAGATTTCAAAATGAAGGCCATAACTAGAGACAAAGAAGACCACTACATAATATTGAAAGGATCTATCCAACAGAAAGATATAACCTTGATAAACATATATGCACCCAATATAGGAGCACCAACATAATTAAAATTTTTCTGGAGGATTTCAAAGGAGAAATCAATAGCAGTACAATCATAGCAGGGAACTTCAACACCCTGCTGACATCACTGGATAGATCCTTTAGACAAAAAATTAGCAAGGAAACAAAAACAAAAACACCCTAGAGCAAGTAGAAGGAAGGAAATGGTAAAGATCAGAGCAGAAATAAATGACATAGAGACCCAAAAAACAACTCAAAGGATCAATGAAACAAAGAGCTGGTTCTTTGAAAAGATAAACAAGATTGATAGACCCTTTGATCAAAATGGATAAAAGACTTAAATGTGACCTGTGAATCCATAAAAATCCTAGAACAAGATGTAGGCAACAAAATTTCAGACATCGTATGCAGCAGAATTTTCACTGATACATCCCCTAAGGCAACAGAAACAAAGGAGAAAATGAACACATGGGACTACATCAAACTCAAAAGCTTCTGCACAACAAAAGAAACAACCACCAAAATGAAAAGGCTTCCCACTGTATGGGAGAGCATAATTGCCAATGATATATCAGATAAGGGGTTAATTTCCAATATATAGAGAGTGCTCATACAACTCAACAAAAGGAAGACAAAGAACCCAATTAAAAAATGGTCATAGGAACTAAATAGACACCTCTCCAAACAGGACATACTAATGGCTAAGAGACATATGAAGAAATGCTCAATATCACTAATCATCAGAGAGATGTAAATTAAAACAACAATGATCACCTCACACCTGTGAGAATGGCCGCCATCAACAAATTATCAAACAACAAGTGTTGGTGAGGGTGTGGAGAAGAGGGGACTCTAGTACACTGCTGGTGGGAATGCAAAATGGTGCAACCACTATGGAAAACAATATGATGTTACCTCAAAAAGTTAAAAATTGAACTTCCATTTGACCCAGTGATCCTACTTCTAGGAATATACCCTAAGAAGCCTGAAACACCAATCAGAAAGAATATATGTACCGCCATGTTTGTAGCAGCACTATTTACAATAGCTAAGATCTGGAAACAGCCCAAGCGTCCATCAGTAGACGAATGGATAAAAAGGCAGTGGTACATATACACAGCAGAGTATTATGCAGCTGGAAGAAAGAAAGATCACTTATCCTTTGAGATGATATGAAGGGACCTGGAAAGTATTATCCTAAGCAAAACAAGCCAAACAGAGAAAGACAAGTATCATATGATCTCAATTATTTGTGGAATATAATGAACATAACAGTCTGAGGAATGGGATAGTCCCAGAGATGTAAAAGTGGGGTACAGACTGACAATCTCCAGAAGAGGGGGTGGTGGGGGAGAGATAAACCACAGAACTTATATGCATGTATGCATGAACAATGGACATGGACAACAAAACTGGTGACAGTGCAGGGAGGAAGGGGGTGGGGGGAATCCATGGGGGAAAAAGGAGAAACATCTGTAACACAAATAAATTAATTAATTTTAAAAAAAGTGATATGAAATGCACACAAGAGTGACAGGAAGCAGATCAGTATTTGCCATGGGCCATGTAGCAAGAAGAAGGGCTGACTGTAGCAAAGCAGAAGAGACCTTTGTGTGTTACTGGTGGCTATATGACTTAATACTTTTGTCAAAACTCACCAAATTATATACATTATATTTCTGACAAAAATGTAAAAATATATGTGAATATTTGTGGGAGTCATTAATGGCAAGATGGAAAATAAGTAGTAGCAATATATCAAAATGTGTAGCCTCAATTGACATAATTAATAAAAGTCCATGTTAACACAGAGAAATGCAAACCAAATCCTAATGAATTAGTGAATTGGTTAGGACAGTAAAATGTTTTTTATGAGGTTACAAAAATAACACCCATATAAAATGTGTTCTTCATCGACAAGTTAGTTATTGCAAGAAAGTTTGAAGATAATACTCCACAAAGAGCAACAAGATAACACTGAGGGGGTTAATTTCATAAAATTTATGATTGTTACCATATAGTGGATTTTTATAATATTTCATATTAAAAAATTTGGAACCACATAGAAACTTTATTTCTTTAATATTACCCTTTCTCCTTCCTTTCCATTTGATTCTGGGCCTCATCCAGAACCCTGACTCACCCACCTTCTCCCTTGCACACCACTCCCTTATTCATACATGCTGAAGACATAAGGGTCTGATTAGCATCAAATAATCTTAAAAACAACACCTCAGGTTTATTGAGCCCAAATACAAAATTTCCATCAAACTAGAGATAACATCTAGGCCTCAGTTGTGTTTCAGCTCCAGGCCCAGAAAAGCAGGAGAACCAGACAAAGCATTGTCAAGGCTGACATTAAGACCAGATGCACTGATCAATGACCTGTTTTCCTAGAGCCCACTGCCAGCCAGTCAGTAGACATCATGACTCTGACCAGACCCTGACTCCCTTCATCACCATGATTAATGATTTCCCCTCTAAATAACCCATCCCCTGGAAACCATGTGGGAGCCAGGTCTTTGAGCATGAGCTAACCTAACCCACCTCTGGGCAGGGGCCACTTCCTAAAAATAAGAGGAGGGGATAAATGTGGGAAACAATGGTGGAACATCTATAATACTTTCCAACAATAAAGATTTTAAAAGAGAAAGTAAATAAAATAAAATAAACCCTTACTTACTTTGCTCCAAACTCCTGTTCAAATCTTATTGTGCTTTGATGAGTGTAGGCAAATGGACCCCTTTAGTTTGGTTACAATTTCATCTTTAATAACCATAGAATGTCACTTATAAATCTAATCACCATGCATTGAAGTGTTGAGTACAGATTTAAACTATAAAAAATTTTCCAATAAATATTTTCAAATTCTCTTTTACCCCACTTGTAGCATTATATAAATATTACATCATCTGTTTGTCAATCTAAAACACTAGGATTAAAAATATTTTGAAATTCAGAATTTTCTTATTTCAGAGAGTTAGTATATGTATATATCATTTATTATGGATGTCCTGCCAGCAGGATTTAGGAGAACAACCCATAATTAAGCACATTTCTCCTTCTTCCTTCCTTCCTTCCTTCCTTCCTTCCTTCCTTCCTTCCTTCCTTCCTTCCTTCCTTTCCTTCCTTCCTTCCTTCCTTCCTTCCTTCCTTCTTCTCTTCTTCTTTTCTTCTTCTTCTTCTCTCTCTCTCTCTCTCTTCTCTCTCTCTCTTTTTTTTGTTAATCCTCACCTGAGGATATTTTTCCATTGATTTTTTAGATAGAGTGGAAAGGGAAGGAGGGACAGAGAGAGAGAGAGACATCATGTGAGAGAGACACATTGATTGATTACCTTCCCCACAACACTGACCCCGGGCCAGGGATTGAACCTGCAACCCGAATATGCTCTTGTCTGGAAATCAAACCCATGACCCTTAGTCCACAGGCCAACTCTCTAACCACTGAGCCAAACCTGCCAGGACCACACTTGTTTTTCTGTAGCAAACTATATGAATGTATACCCTCGATAAATAAATAAAGACTATAACTGGCCTCAACTTAGGTGAGATTAGATTTAGTCACCAAATAAACTATGAAAAAAATATATTTTTCCAGAGCTTTTTGTATTTCAGAAGTTTGGACAAAACATTATGGAACAATAAAAGATAAATTTATCTGTATACTATGCACAGAACAAGATATTTTATTTTAAATTATGTTGAATTATCTTGACCTGTATGTAAAGTGATTTCATGTTAAGGTGATGGGGCTATAATTTGTATGTGTAAATTAGAAAAATGATTCCAAGTACAAAAAATAAGTCTAATAGAACATGGTCTAAAAGAAGCATATTATATGTTTACTTCTTTATTATAATGTTTGTCTTAGTGTGCTTTCTTTTTTCACTATTTAATGCTAAATAATTTTTGCTTGAATTATTTACTCTGCCAATTTACAGCCTATTTCATGGAGGAAAAAAATCTCTAACATCAGAAGCTTTATGAGGTGATTTTCGCCATCATACATTGGTGACCTTTTCAATATTACATGTCTTGATTGAGTAGTCATTCAGTTCACTCCCTAAATGCTAGTGTAAACATGTGAGAACCAGTAATTCAGAATATATTGTTTCAAAGGTCACAAAGCAATTTTTAATACATTACTTTATACTATTAAAAAAAATACCTACAAAGGAAATGCTGATACCATTATTGCTTTGAAACAAGAATAGCAAAAAAAAAAAAAACAAACTTAGTACAAATTCCTTTCGAAGTCTTTTATTTCATAACAATCTAGATTGTATTACTAATGTTCCTTCAAGTACATGTTAATTTATTGATGATGTGATATTCCAGATTCTCCATATCTATGTTCATACTGAATTCACATTATAACCAAGAAAATTAAGAAATACCACAAAGCAGAAAATGTTAACAGTACTACATTTATTTTAGAAAAACAAGTTGTGTAATTATAATCATACTTTTGTTATCATTGTGTTATATATAGGATGTGTGTGCTTTGGATATTTAAATTAGATCAATATTTCATGTGTTTACAAGGGATTATTTGAATATTTATGCATTCACTATATATCTATTGTTCCCTTCAGGAGTTTTAGTGTCTAATAAAATTGTCACTGAATTTTCAGCTGAAATGAATAAATAAGTGAAGGCTTGGGTTCTTTTTAATTCTATAAATAAGTTGAGAACATTATAATTGTTAAAAATTTATCTTCACCCACAAAATAACTAAAATTGTGATCTTACTATGACAAGATTCTCAAGTTTGCAACTTGTCAAGACTTATTTATCTAGAGAGCTTTATGTAATTTGTTTTATGTGAAAGTAAGATAAATAGGTAAATTAGCCCCTAATTATTATCTTTATGCTAAAATGACAATTACAAAATTAAGATGTGAGACATGAAAGTGAAGTCTGTACTTTCACCTGTTTTTAGTACTTTAAATATATCCCAACATAGAATAATCAACTGAGAAGCACTTAGGAAAAAAAATCTGTTCTTCCACAAAAGCAAGAACACTGGGAAAGATTGTCAAAATTAACCTATTTAGAACTTGGGAATTTACCAAAGGCTTGCAACAATCCAAAATTGATTTAATTACTAAAAAACTGATGATTCTCAGAACAGTTAGCTTGGTGATATTTTAACATGCCCTGTCTCCTATTCTCCCTGTCTCCAGGTACATAGTAACTTATACACCAGCTTAATATACACCAGGACAGGGGGGCAGGGATGCTTAGAATATACTAAGTGCTCCCCAGAAGCTCCATATCCAGAGTACTGTCACTCTCTGATCTGTCTTAAAGTTCCCTGAAAAACTCCTATTCACTGGGCTTATCATTACTGATCTGACTCAGAGTCACCTCTGATACAGAAGACCTATCTTCAAGCATTTATCAAAAACAACGTGTGCGTAAGGAAGCAACTGGGGCAATTAAGAGGGTGGTCCAAGAACTTCAGAAAAAAATTGAAGGATGAGATATCTATAGGATCCTTGAATAGGTCCCAACATATTCTTAAGATGAAAGAATTGCTTTTGCCACTCTACCAACAGAAAGTAGTTTGTGTTTTTTTATTTGTTTGTTTGTTTTTAACCATCCTTTAAGTAGAAGAGAAAGTCAAACTATTTTAACTCTAATGTTCTAAGTAATGGATAATGACATGAAGCCTTAGTAATAACTGGACTACATACTCACAATAATAAACACAAATTTACTGAGAAATTCTTACTAAATGAAACACAAATCAACTAATAAGAGACATAGGAATTTATTAAGTGGTTTTATTATTTTAACCTTCAAGTTTCCCAGACTTTCCAGCATTTTTTTTACCATCAACAAATCTAAAAACTCCCAGAAAAAAAAAACATAGGAGAAAACCTCACCTCATTGGAAATGACAATGATTTCTTGGACATGACACCAAAAGCCCCTGAAGCAACAAAAGTAAAAAATAGACAACTGGGAATACATTAAACCAAAAAGCTTCACAGAGCAAAGGAAAGAAAACAGTAAACAGAGAGAAAAGCAACATATGAGAAGAAAGAAAACAATAAACCATATTATTTGATAGTGTTACTTTCTGTTATACATAAAGAATTCCAACTCAAAATAGACAAACACAAAACCCCAAATTACTGGATTAATAATGAAAAAGGTACGTAAGTAGAAGCTGTCCCCAAAGAAGATATACAAATAGCCAACAGGTACATAAAAAGATGCTCAACATCACTAATCATCTGGGAAAAACAAATCAAAACCACAAAGAATATCACATTATACCTATTAGAGTGGCTATTATGAAAATGGATTAAAAAAAAAAAAAGTGGCAAGGATGTGGAGAAATTAGAACTCTTGTGAACTGTTTCTGGGAATGGTAAATGGTGTTGCATTATGGCAGTTCCTCCACAAATTAAAAATATAATTACCACATAATCCTGCCATCTCACTTTTGGTATATATATGAAAGAATTAAATTAGAACCTTAAAAAAATATATATTTGTACCCTCTTCACCGCAGCATTATTCACAATAGCCAAGATATTGAAATAACTCAAATGCCCATTAATGAGATAAAGAAAATGTGATATTTTATATTATATAAAATGTGAAATATTTATATATATTTCATATATATAAATTTATTATATTGTATAAATATATTAAATTGTTATGATATATATTATATGCAATCCTATACAATATATTAGTATATATTATAGCTTATATCTTATATAATATATATACATATATTATAGTAATATGGAATATTATTTAGCCTTTAAAAAGAAAAAAAATAATGTCATTTGCAACAACATTAATGATCTTGGAGGACATTACACTAAGTGAAATAAGTCGGTCTCAAAAAGAAATATATTGCATGATCTTACTTACATGTGGTATCTAAAACAGAAAAAAAAGTGTCCTGGCTGATGTGGCTCAGTGTTCAGAGCATTGGTCCACATACCAACAAGTTGAGGCCTCGACTCCCAGTCAAGGGCATGTACTTGGGTTGCAGGTTTGATCCCTGACCCTGCAGGGCATGTGTGGGAGGCAATCAATTGCTGTATTTCTCTTGCATCAATGTTTCTCTCTCTCTATCCTCTTCTATTTTTCCTTTACACTCTCTAATGGAAAAAAATCAATGGAAAAAGTATCCTTGGGTGAGGATTAACAAAAATAAAATGAAGTAGCAAAACTTTATAGAATCAAAGAATGTGATTATCAGGGACTGGGGAGAAGGAAAAATGGGCTGCTGTTGATCAGAGTACAAAGTTTCAGTTATGTAAGATACATAAATTCTTGAGATGTACTGTAGTGCATGGTGTCTATAGCTATATTGTAAACTTGAAATTAGCTAAGATGGTAGATCTTAAATTAAGTCTTCTCACCATGAAATGAAAAATAATGAAAATGATGTAGATGTGATGGATATATTAATTAACTTGATTATGTGAACATTTGCAATGTATACATATCAAAACATGAAGTTGTATACCTTAAATATGTTCAGTATTTATGTAAATTATACTGCAGTAAAGCTATCATAAATCTGGAATTTCAATAAACTTTAACTAAAATTTTAGGCATATTTTGACATATAATTTCTACCTTAGCTTTTTAATTTTTTTATTGTTTAGTGGGCAATTTTCAGGTTATTTTCCAGATGAGACATATTTTGAGTGATGATGACTCATCTATATATTCTATTTATTATCCTGAAATATATAGTAAGACTACAGAAATTTAAATGTTACCTTTAATAAATGATTAAAATATATTTTAGAAATTATTATAACCCTACATATATCCCCCATACCTCCCCCTTTTTTAAAATATAAAACATAGCTGGTAACCTTGGAAGTTATATCTTGAACCTGAAATTTCAACTAGTATAAGCTGGAGAACTTGTACATACCTCATTTAGTAGCAACTAATAGTGAATTCATAAATTATTTGTGCTGGATAATAGCATTATTTTTTATGAAAGAATATAAGTTTAAGTTAATTATGTTAAGTTTAATTAACCTGTTGGAGCAATAAAAATGTAAAAAGTTAATTTACTTAAAAGCAACAAATGAATGAACTTAACAATTAATTTTAAGGTATTTTAAGATGGGGAAAAGAGAGAAAAATCCATAAATACTTTATGCTCAGCATGCATAGAAAAAAATCAAACATTACATCACAGATCTAAATGTTTGATGTCTTGGGATATGTAATCAAATAATAACAGTCACTCTGTTTCATTTTCTCGTATAATCAACTTTATTGGTAAATTCATTGGAGTGGTCAGTAGTTCAGTGGAGCGCACCACTGAAACCAAAGCAAAGATTACATGTTGATGACCACACCACACCGGTGTATTTTAATCTCTGTTACAGAAAAAGTTACTTTACCTATATATCTTAATCAAAGCTTTACTTATAAAAGGCTTTCCTATGGCCCTGGCCAGATAACTCAGTTGGTTGAAATGTTGTCTCATACACCAAGAGGTTGTGGGTTCAATTCCTGGTTAGGGGATATACCTAGGTTTTGAGTTTGATTTTCCATCAGAGCCCATATGGGAGGCAATAGATAGATGTAGAAATACTTTCTCTCTTTCTAAAATCAGTAGAAACATATCCTTAGGTGAAGATTAAAAATAAGTGAATAAATAAATAAATGGCTTTCCTATGAATCTTTTAATCTTCACCTAAGGACCTTTTTCCCTCTATCTTTAGGCAGAGTAGGAGAGAGAGAGAGAGAGAGAGAGAGAGAGAGAGAGAGAGAGAGAGAGAGAGAGAGAGAGCGCGCTATGAGAAAGACACATCAGTTAGTTGCCTCCCACAGAACCCTGACCAGGGCCGGGATCCAACTACAACTGAAGTATGCGCCCTTGACCCGAATCAAACCCACAACCCTTCAGAGCTCTGCTGATGCTCTAACCGCTGAGTTAAACCAGTCAGGGCCAAATCAGATCTTTTTGAGGGGAAGAAACAAGATATCTTTATGTAACTTAAGTATAGGACTCAAAATTCTCAAACTGAATGTATACATGATTTCATTTTTACTGTTTAATAAAAGTGAAAAGAGGTTTATGTACTATAATTCATATTAAAGTCAGTGTACTTTATGTTGTTCCATTATAAATACAATTTTTTCATTAAATTTTCTGGAGAGTTTGTTTTGTAAATTATTAATCAGAACAAAGCTCTTTGCTTTTTACTTTGTATTATATTTGTAGACTCTGTATACTATTTCTGCACAGTATATTGTTTTTATACCAGCCATTTTATGAAGTATGAATATTTCATAGTAGTTTCATACTATTTGCAAAAGTAATGATGCTGAAGAAGCATTTCAGTGATGCAATTTCATATCTTATTTTTAAAATCCTATAAAGATACACATTAATAAAGATCCTTTAAATGATAAAACAAAAGATTATATACTTAACATTCCCTTTAGCATTAACAAAAGGTATCTCTATAATCATATCAGTTTGATAAATTTTCAAATTTCTGTCCAGTGCAATAGGTACTAAACAACTATTGATGTGACATTTTTTAATATACACATAAATAGCTCACAAAAATCTGGGCAAAATAAACAGGTACAAAATAGCAATCGCTTTTCTTTGAGGATTGTATAATCACTAAAACTGTGTAAGGCATACTTTAAAAACATTTTATTTTCCTTATTGATTTTAGAGAGAGAGGAAGGGAGTGGGAGAGAGAGAGACAGAAACATCCATGAGAGAAAACATTGATTGGCCGCCTCCTGCATGTCCCTCACTGAGGATTTGGCCCACAACCTGGGCATGTGCACTGACCGGCAATAGAACTGGCGACTTCTTGGTGCATGGGTCAACGTTCAAATACTGAGCCACACCGGCTGGGCAAAATGTAAGGCATACTTTTAATTATGGAAGAACAATTACAATGCTAATGAATGGAGTAACAATTCGAAATTTAATGGCACTGGTTATTCAAAATATGTACATATATGTATACATGTGTATATATCTATATCTGTCTCTATATATAAATAGTGGGGAACTTATTATCAAATTTATTACTGTTATTAGCAAGAACAAACTTTTACATCTAAAGCCCAAAGTCAAGCTATCTATCTCATTTATAAGTATCATCATCACTATGGTAAATTAAAACGAAAATTAATTTTGGCATCTATGTTTATCAAGGATATTGGCCTGTAGTTTTCTTTCTTTGTAGTGTCTTTTACTGGTTTTGGAATTAGAATTATGCTGGCCTCATAAAACAAGTTTGGAACTCTTCCTTCTTCTTGAATTTTTTGAAATAGTTTGAGGAGAATGGGTGTTAGTTCTTTTTTGAATGTTCGGTAAAACTCCTCTGTGAAGCCATCTGGGCCTGGGCGTTTGTTTGCTGGGAGAGTCTTGTTTACATCTTCAATTTCCTTAGTTGTTATTGGTCTGTTCAAGTTTTCTATCTCTTTCCGGTTCAGTTTTGGGAGACTGTGTTTCTAGAAATTTGTCCATTTCGCTTAGATTGTCAAATTTGTTGCCATATAATTGTTCATAGTAGCTGTTAACGATCTTTTGTATTTCTGTGGTGTCAGTTGTTACTTCTCCTCTTTCATTTCTGATTTTGTGCATTTGGGTTCCCTCTCTTTGTTTCTTGGTGAGTCTAGCTAAGGGTCCATCAATATTGTTTATCTTTTCAAAAAACCAGCTCTTTGTTTCATCGATCCTTTGAATTGTTTTTTTGGTCTGTATGTCATTTATTTCTGCTCTGATCTTTACTATTTCCTTCCTTCTACTTGCTCTGGGGTTTTCTTTTTGTTTGCTCTCTAGTTTTTTAAGTTGTGAGGTTAGACAGTCAATCAAGACTCAAAACTGAAAGTCCAACCAATGTTAAACTTTTAATAAGGTGTCATCAATTTATCACTAGATTAGTATTTGATAGCAAAATAGCAAGCATGTTCAACGTTGTCTATTAGATTAGCTAATTATTGATACAACAAAGAAAAACTAGCCCTGTCATAGGATTCCAGAAGTACACTGTCACCTGGGTTTGAGTGAGTAATTTATCATATAAGTGCAGGAAACACTGAAAGAGCGCAGAGACGCTGTCGGTAAAGAGTGTGGAAGCAGCCAAGGACCTTTCTTGGGGACAGCATTTCAAGTCCTGCCTGGCCATTGGAGTTGGGGCTGCTGGTCCTCCAGGCTGCTCTGTTATGCAGTGAGGGTCGCAGCAGGTCTCAAACGAGGACCAGGGACTGACTCTGGACCTCCAGGTGCCAAGGTTCTCTCAGGACAGATGCCCCCATGGGCAGCCTGCTTGGCCTGCTGTGACAGTATATGGTGATGGGGCGCCCTCGCGGGTTGCCTTTTGGCGGGCTGACTGCAACAGAGCCCCACCTGATCTCCTGGCCCTGGTCAAGCAGGCCTGGCTCTACTACCCACGTCCACTAACACAAGCCACGACAGATGCTCCGGTTACCATAGACCTGGACACTCTGTCCCCCGACGGGAGGTGGCGTAGTTCCTGAACCCCATGGCCCAACATGGAGAGAAGGTGTTGGAGGAGCCAGAGCTCAGCTGTATACACTTCCCAAGGGAACCTTATAGGCTTCTGGGAATGAAGGGTTTTATATTAACCAAGGTTTAGTAACTCTATTTTGGGAAAACATTTTAAAATAATAATTTTTTGTGTGCAAATATTTTTATAAAAAGGCTTAATGTGCTTTACACTGGAATGTCCTGATAAATACTGAATACACAAATATAGTGTCATTATTATCTTAATATCACACCTATGTACTATAATTAATACAATACGATTATATGCAATTAAAACTATTTACATGGAACTTTTTTTTTCTTAAATGACAAGAAATTTGCTTTATTTTTTATTTTTTTAATTAATTGATTAATTTATTTTTGTTACAGATGTTTCTCCTCTTTCCCCCAATGATACCTCCCACCCCCACTCTCCCCGACCTGTCCCCAGCTTTGTTGTCCATGTCCATGTCCATTGTTCATGCATACATGCATATAAGTTGTGTGGTTTATCTCTCCCCCACCATCCCCTCTTCTGGGGATGGTCAGTCTGTACTCCACTTCCACGTCTCTGGGACTACCCCATTCCTCAGACTGTTATGTTCATTATATTCCACAAATAAGTGAGATCAGGAGATACTTGCCTTTCTTTGTTTGGCTTGTTTTGCTTAAAATGACACTTTCCAGGTCCCTCCATGTCTTCTCAAAGAATAAAAGATCTTTCTTTCTTACAGCTGCATAGTACTCCATTGTACATATGTACCACTGCTTTTTTATCCATTTGTCTACTGATGGACATTTGGGCTGTTTCCAGATCTTAACTATTGTAAATACTGCTGCTACAAACATGGGGGTACATATATTCTTTCTAATTGGAGTTTCAGGTTTCTTAGGGTATATTCCTAGAAGTGGGATCACTGGGTCAAATGGAAATTCAATTTTTCATTTCTTGAGGTAACACCATATTGTTTTCCATAGTGGCTGCACCAGTCTGCATTCCCACCAGCAGTGTACTAGCGTCAACTTTTCTCCACACCCTTGCCAACGTTTGTTGTTTGATGATTTGTTGATGGCGGCCATTCTGACAACTGTGAGGTGATACCTCATTATTGTTTTCATTTACATCTCTCTGATGATTAGAGATGTTGAGCATTTCTTCATATGTCTCTTAGCCATTTGTATGTCCTGTTTGGAGAGGTGTCTATTTAGTTCCTCTGCCCATTTTTTAATTGGGTTCTTTGTCTTTCTTTTGTTGAGTTGTATGAGTACTCTCTATATATTGGAGATTAACCCTTTATCTGATGTATCATTGGCAATTATGCTCTCCCATAAGGTGGGTTGCCTTTTGATATTGGTGGTTGTTTCTTTTGTTGTGCAGAAACTTTGAGTTTCATGTAGTCCCATGGGTTCATTTTCTCCCTTCTTTCTGTTGCCTTAAGTAATGTATCAGTGAAAATTCTGATGTGTATGATGTCTACAATTTTGTTGCCTATAGTCTTCTAGGATTTTTATGGATTCACAGGTCACATTTAAGTATTTTATCCATTTTGAGTTTATTCTTGTGTATGGTGTAAGTTGATGGTCTAATTTCATTTTTTGCATGTAGCTGTCCAAATGTCCCATTACCATTTGTTAAAGAGACCGTCTTTACTCCACTGTGTGCTCTTGCCTCCTTTGTCAAATATTAATTGAGCATATTGCCTTGGGTCAATTTCTGGGTTCTCTGTTCTGTTCCACTCTTCTGTATGTCTGTTCTTGTGCCTGCCAGTACCAGGCTGTTTTGATTACAGTGGCTTTGTAGTATAACCTGAAACCTGGTAATGTGATTCCTCCAACTTTGTTCTTCTTTTTCAAGATTGCTGTGGTTATTCAGGGTCTTTTTTGGTTCCATATGAACTTTTGAATTATTTGTTCTAGTTCTATAAAGTTATGTCATTGGTATTTTGATGAGAATTGTATTGAATCTATAGATTGCTTTGGGTAGTATAGACATTTTAATGATGTTAATTCTTCCAATCCATGAACAAGTTATGTGCTTCCACTTTTTTATATCTTCTTCTATTTCTTTTTCAATGAACTGTAGTTTTCTGCAAATAGGTCCTTTATTTCTTTGGTTAAGTTTATTCCTAGGTATTTTAATTTTTTTGCTGCTATGGTAAATGGGATTGTTTTTTTAGTTTCTCTTTCTGTGACTTCAAACAATACTGTCAATTTCTTGACATTAATTTTGTATCCTACTACTTTGCCTAATTCATTTATTAAGTGTAGTAAATTTTTGATGGAGTCTTTGGGGTTTTCTACATATAGTATCATGTCATCTGCGAATAATGACAGTTTCACTTCTTCCTTTCTAATATGGATTCCTTTTATTTTTTCTTCCTGACTGATTGCTGTGGCTGAGACTTCCAGTACTATGTTAAATAAGAGTGGCAAAATTGGGTATCCTTGTCTTGTTCCTGTTCTTCCGAAAAATGCTTTTAGTTTTGCCCACTGAGTATGATGTTGGCTGTAGGTCTTTCATGTATGGCCTTCATTATGTCGAGATGTGATCACTCTATTCCCAGATTGCTGAGCATTTCTATCAGAAATTGGTGCTGGATTTTGTCAAATGCTTTTTTGGTGTCTGTTGATATGATCATGTGATTTTTATCTTTCATTTTGTTAATGTAGTGTGTCACATTTATTGATTTGCAAATATTGTATCCACCTTGCATGCCTGGGATGAATCCCACTTGGTCATGGTGAATAATTTTTTTTATGTATGGCTGGATTCGCTTTGCTAGCATTTTGTTCAGAATTTTGGCATCTATGTTCATCAAGGATATTGGCCTGTAGTTTTCTTTCTTTCTAATGTCTTTTTCTGGTTTTGGAATTAGAATTATGCTGACGTCATAAAATGATTTTGGAAGTCTTCCTTCTTGA